>NW_021636272.1:0-24522 GCF_004799145.2 Neltuma alba | reverse complement strand
GAGGAATCTCAGTAGCAAACAATACCATATTAATCATGCTAAATGGATGCTCATGCACTACACGCAACTTGTTTATTCTCTTGTTAATTAGTGACATACTAGCATGCTCAAAGCTAACTTCTTGATGCATGGCCATATGGAGACTAATCTACTCATCATGAATAGCAATACAGCAGCTAAAACATGTCACAATAACATTCAATACATTTACACGGCAACACAAGCAACAACATCAAGCAATGACAATAGGTAAGTTCACTACCTGCACCTCAAGCCTTCCTCTTACTTTTCCTTTGACTCCCTTGACTTTCCAACCATGTTAGCTTTCGGTCAACATCATCAAACATCCTCTTGGATGTTCCAAAGGTCCTAAACATAGTCATCATAATGATCATACAATCTATTAGGACCCTAGATTACATAAAGTTCAAAGCTAGCTCTCTGAACCTCAACCCTTTCTCTTAGTCTTAGGGTTTTCTTTCTAGCTTTTCTAACATAAATCTCATCATTTCCCATCCTTATGATCCATTTCTTGTCAATTAGGACCACTTTAGATGGCTTTAGATTCAAGAATATCAAATCTGGAAATTTTGGTTCGCGGGTACTGTTCACGCAGAATCTCCAGAATTTTTGCTCAACTTTGAAAATTCATAATTAAATCTAGAAAAACCAAATTGAGTGCTTCCAAGTCTCACTGAAAGCTAATTAAGTTAAATTTAAGAAAAAAATAGTTTCAGGAACCAATTCTCGCAGAAAAGTACCAGAATTGTACGGAACTCGACACCCTTCCAAAAGCTTAACACTGTTTCCAGATTTCAATCTCTAACTTTGAAAAATCACCATAAATCGTAACACATATCCAAATGGAGTGTGTTCTACCCATGGATTTAAAGCTCACAGAGTGTACTTTAAGCATGCAAAATTTCAGAATCAGATACGCACAGTAACTAATTCGAAATAGGTATCAAATCAGATGACAGCCACCCACATACCTTGATCTTGAAGCTTGAACTTTGTTTCCTTCTTCTTGGCCTTCACCCCTACGTTTTTCTCTCTAAATTTTGACAGAGTTTCCCTCTTAAACTCATGTTGGCTGAAAATATGAAGGGGAGAGGCTCTATTTATAGCCAAAAAAGTTGGCTTGAATGGACCAAAATGCCCTTGGTGGCTAATAGAAAGGGTAAGGGCAAATTTGGAAGTTCAAGTGGACTTTTGCATCATCATTGCATCATCTTATTACATCATGCTTACCTCAACCTTCTAGAAGATGCCAAGTGTCATGAAAGTGGTGGAGGAGAGATGGGAGATTAGATCCTAGCCGTTGGATCAAACTTGTTTCATAAGCTTCCTCCGAATTTACTTGGCCCACGTTTCTCCGGCTTTCTTTATGGCCTTTCGGAGCTCAGAAAATTGTTCTGTTGCTTTATAAATTCTCTTTAATTCTAGAGAATATCTATGAATTTTCTTAGGCCATAACACTTCCTTTAAACCTTGCATAAAAATTCATTTACCAAAATGCCCTTTTATCGGCAAAACCGGCTCTTTATTTATTAAAGCCACTCCACTGGCCTTTTGGTTGCGGGACTAATTTTATAAATTAGTACAACCTTTCAACCATTTAACCTCATTTTTGTATACATTTTTGAGGTCTCTTGCTATTTTAAATAATTACCTCACATGGTATACTTTTTACCGGTAATAACCTTATAAATTCTGTTGAAGCTGCTCAGGGTATATTTTCATCTTTCTCTTCATAGAAGAGTCTTAGAATATTATTTGCATTTTTCAGGATTTTCTTGAATTCTCTTCGTCCTCTTCCATTTTACCCCTGTTGGTCATAACTTTCGAATTTACAGTTTAGTCCCTGGTTGGACTTAACTTCATATAATCCTCTCTTTGAGCTTCTAACTCAACCTTTGGCCTATATCTAGTCTCTTTCTCTCTCTGGGCCTTCAAGACTTTACTGGGGCCTCTAACTTATTACACTTTAGCCCCTTAAAACTTTTACTTTGCAGTTTAGTCCCTGAAACTACTTTGACTTCCTTTCTCATCTTTGGGACTTCTGCCTAAAAAGGGTCTAATTAGCCTATCTAATTCAGGCTATTGGTACTTCTAGGCCTAAAACTTTGGATGTTACAATTCTCCCCCTCTCAAAAAAATTTCGTCCTCGAAATTTCGGGTCAAAACCTTATTCTTACCCTTAATGAGAGGTTACCTGAGGAGAGTATCCTTACTTATACTTAACTCTGACCTTTTCAACTTTCATTATACCTCATTTTCGAGTTTCCACCTTGGGCTTCATACTTACATAACTCGTCGTTCTAAACTTTTCTGTCATTCAGATGAGCATGGTCTTTGCTTTTAAGTATTTGTCACCACTGCTCATATTCTCCTATACTTTAGGCTCATTCTTTCATATAATACCATGATAGTATACCTGTCTTCTTGGTATTTTACTATACCATGGCATTTTGGGTTCTCTTAATACAGCCTTTATCTATCCTTTGCTGTATACCCTGTCATTCCTCTTTACTTTAAGGGCATATCTTCTTTCTTTCCTTCATTGACTAGAACAGAATTGAGCCTAGTCTAATCGACAATAGACATGTCTGGAACAAGTCAAGGGTACTCTCTCATATTAGTCCACCGCTGAAGGAGATTTCAGTATCTTAAACTCATCTCTGGTCATGTCTTCCCAAAGAGGTACTGTACTCTTACCCTTATGGCTCAGCTACTTTCTCTTAGGCTTGGTCTACTATGACCTCGGAGCTACTGCGCTCTACCGTAAGCCTCTTCAGGATCCACTATGACCCTGGAATACTATCATCCATCTGAGCCATCTTAGGATCTCTAGGAGACTCTGGACCATAGAGTTGAGTAATAAAATAAGTCACCTCCACTCAGCTAGTAACTTGACTGATTATTCCCCAAGACTAATCACAGATATCAGTATTGTCTTCTTAGGCCCTACTCAATCCTTTCTGTCAACTCTCTGGAATTCTTAGCCTTTCCATATTTCTTTAGCCCTTAGTTTTAGCTTCCTTAAGTCACTTTCCTTTCTTTGTGCCTTTCGAATCCCTAGGCACTGGCTCATCTCTAGAGCCTCATTAACTTGCTATTATATCAATGCCAGCCTACCTTGTCTTAGGACTCTGTAGTCTTCGCTGTCTCTTAATAGTTTGGACAGCATCAGGAGAGGACTTATATCATCACATTCTCATTATCCTTTAGTATTCCGTAGTACCCTACTAAGCTCGAGGAGCATCTGTTTGCATATCACACTTCTGTTGTCTTAACTAGTTTCACTCTCTCTCTCTGGGGTAAGGTCCTCCTGTGCCTTATCTCGGCTACTTCTGTTTTTCCTGTGGGAGGATAGATTGCTTTAACTGGAGCATCGTCAACTCAACCACTTGCTTTCTGTTTCATTCCTTCAGAGGATAGCTTACTCTTACTAGAGCAGCGTCACTCTGATCCAGAGAACCACTTCCCAATCTTAGAGAGGTACTTCATGGTCAAGACTTTCCTCATGCAATCTCGGCCAGGGTACATTCCTCAAATACCATATCCCTATCAAAGGGAGCCTCTCTACTCGATTACTCAATCTTATAAGCAGTGGCATCTATCTATAGGAATCTCATTTCTTAGATTCTTTAATGGCCTAATTGCCATGGTTGCACGCTATTAGATACCTTAGGGACATAAAAGAATATTGTTTTAGTCTCTAACATTATCATATATCTAAGCATCATCGAGCTCTAGGTATCACAATGAACTTACTTATCTCTCTTTGTTTATCAGTTCCCAACGCAACCATCCACTATCATGTTCTTATTCATTTCCTTTCATCTCTATCCTCAAGAGGGATCTTGCCTCACTTTACTCTTTCTGACTTTCTTTACCTCTTGACCAATTATTCTTCTAGTCAGGTATTGATCACCATATTCTCATCACATCACATCAAATAGTAAATGTTTAATCATCTTGCTGTGTGGGTATCTAGGTCTGGCACCAATGTCATCATTGACCTTTTATTCGTTGTCATATAATCTCTGTCCCTCTTGGTTCACTATCCCTTAGGAATTTGCACCTCTATTCAGGGATTTGAACAAGCTTTAAACATCTCATTCTGTTACCATGCCTCTATCAAGGTCATATCGATTACTTAAGGTATGTTGATATTCAGTTCCCTTACTAGGGCATTGACTTATACCTCTAACTGGTTTATTGTATCCTTAACCATTTGTTTCTATGGTCAAATGCTACTCATAAAGTGACCATACTACACAGCAGGCATTAATCATTAAAACATCTCTGCTGTGTGACCTTCCAGTCAGGCACCTTTAACTAATTACCCGAGGCTTAGGTTGTCACCCTGCTTCCCTATTAGGGTCTAGACTCCAATTCCTTATTGGCTTACCATATTCTTAGCCATTACCCTCTGGAGACGTCTTTCAACTTTGACTCATTCCCTGGTCAAGCTCTCTTAGCCCAACCATTCCTCTCCTGAGGGGGAGTCTCTTAGCAGTGACTACCTATCTCTCAGGTTACTCTTTGTCATTCCTTACTTCTCTTCTATATCTATTTCCCTTGAAGAAAACACCTCACTATCATAATCTCAATTGGACCAATCCTAGTCAACCCGTTACTTTTCTAATTAGGCCTTCTCTCATACCGGGCTTTGTTTGAACCAATACTCTGCTTATACCTTAGTCAGGACTTCTACCTGAACTTCCCAACGGTTACCTTTCATTAGGTTACTTTTTTCTAAGCACACTCAACTAAATAGTGCTGATAGGCTCAAACCCTAGTACCCTGCTATCTTAGGCCCTTCTTATTCTACCTTTAGTCAGGTCTGTTTAGCTTACATTCTTATCTCTCTCCTTATCTTAAGGATTTACCTGTCAATACTCAGTCTGTCTCTGTGTCACAAGGGTTCTTCCTGTATCTAGAGCTAGCCTGAATGTCTCTTTCTCCAGGTCTTATGGCTCCAACTCCTGTAACTTTGGCTTTCCTCTATTAATTGGAAGGAAATTGAATCCAGCTTAATTAATGATAAGGTTATCTGGAAGGAAATCATGGGTACTCTCTCAGTACTGGTTTACAACTGAAGGAGGTTTCCACATCCTCAACTTGTCCCTGGTCTTCATCTTCCTAAATAGGTACCAATCTCTAGGAGACTTAGACCATAGGACTAAGTGAAGTCATCTCCACTCAATTGGTCACCATACTAATAATTCCCCAAAACTGTTCCAAGAACCAATACCATTTTCTTAAGCCTCTTGTCAATTCCCTAGGCTACCTATTCGTCTCTTTAGGTGCCTAAGCCAATCTGTCTTAGGAGTTCTCTTACTCCTCCAGCTGCTCTTACCGTCTCTTACTACTTTAGAACGGTACAGAGAGAGGACTTATGCAACTTCTCTTTCCTTTGCTTTATCTTTCAGTATGAGCATACTCTAACATGCATTTCTGACATTTTAATGCAAGGAGTGCAAGCTCTTACTGATTGCTATGTCCATAGCATGCCGACTCGACATCTTATCCCTACAAGAGGGAGCCTCTTTCTCTGTTCGCAACTGCTTCTGGAAGTTATAGGGAGAGGACTTTTGAGATTCTTTTTCTTTCTATTTGCCCTTCTCTGCTAAGCTCAAGGACATTGAACCCTAGCTTTATTCTTGGCTAGTCGTGCTTCCATTAGGTAAGGTCAACTCCACTTGCCTTGCCTCGGCTGCTTCCCTTTCCCTGATCGGATAGGGCATTTTGCTCCATCTAGAGCAGTGTCAATTCTGACTTGGAGGACCAATTCCTATTTTCTCTAGGAAGATTCCTGGCCAAGAACTTATCCCTTGGAAAGGGTGCCTCTCAACCTAACCCCACGTGACTGAGTATCTCTTAACATCATCGGGAACATGCCAATCTCATAATGCTAGTTCCCCGCATGGCTATCTGTCTCATTCTCATCTCTTTCTCTTCTTTTTAATCCCTAAGAATTCCACTAGGATTATCTACCTTGACTTTACTATCTCCAAGTTCCTATTTATCTATTCAGGAACTTGAGATAGCTACTCTATCATAGTGCCCCATCTCTAACGAGGCTTTAAGAGCTTGCTCAGCTTATGTGGCCACTACACCCTCTTAGCGGTGTACAGACTCAACCCCTAACTATCTTGTTCAACTCATCATTACTCTTCCTCTTGAGGGGGAATCTGATAGCTTTTAAATAGTGGCTACAACTCTCTCTTTGAGCTCTATCAGTCTTACTCTCAAGGACCTCATAGTCCATCAAGTCGTGCCAAGATACCACCTCAGCATCTGAGAGTCACTATCTCTATTCGTCATGACCAGAATTCTTATTCGCCACCATTTTCTTTGGTTCATCATGACAAAACATACCTTCTCTTACTTCTGTTGGTTTTACTTAGCTTTGTTTATCGTAACCTTAACTGCTGCCTGAAGGACTTCCATGTCTTAGCCTCACTGTAATCCCCAACTAAGTCAACTACTTCCTTTCAAGCAATGAAGGAAGGGTCTGGCTCACAACTCTAGGCCATTAGCACCTTTGCTTTCCCTTATCCTCAGGGATTACCAGTGGCAGAAATTAATCTTTAGCTCTTCTGACCTTTTTATATCTATTTAGGAATCAAAGATAACTATTTTGATCGTGCTGCCTTAACCTTGTATCAAGGCTACAGTAATTGTATCTAACTTAGGTTGCCACTTAACCCTTTTTCTTCTAGGGTTTAGACTCATACCTCTATTGACTTATAAGCCATTATCCCCTTTTCTTTAGAGGGAAGTCTCTTTATCTTTACACAGTGGCTACCTTCCTCTGCGTATAACTCCTTATCATTATTTTATCTGTACCTTTCTAACAGAAGACCCCAACTTCATTTAAAGATCCTTATTACTTATTTTCCCTAGAGCATTCACCTCCAATCCATAACCTTAGTTGGACCTTAGCTAGTATTCCACTACTAGCTCTAACCTGAACTGGGCTTTTCTAAATGCTTGCAGATAGTTCTCTCCTTCCTATGCCAGAACCTCTGCTCTGATACCAAAAAATGTCACACCTTACTTATATAATACCTTAGCATTCATTTAGAACCATTCCAAACCACTTTGGATGGTCTTAAGCTTAAAAATTTCAATTTGGACGTTAATTTTCGGAAAATTACTGTTCACTGTCCAGTTTTCAGATTACAGGTCCAACTTTGAAAAATCATAACTAATTCTAGAAAAATCGTATGGAGGTGTTCCAAAATTCTACGGAAAGCTCTTTCAATGCTCTTTAAGGGAAAAATATTCAACTGAACTCATCCTCACTGAAAACGTACAGTTTATTGGATTAAAATTACTATTCATTTGGTAAAATCTGGACTTTCCAGATTCTGCGCCTTAACTTTGAAAATTCATATCTCTTCGTATACACATCCAAATGAGGTGATTTACCACTCATTTTGAAGCTTGGGATGTGCACTATAAGTCTGCCAAATCTCGTGATTTAACTCATTCATTTGATAGGTCAAAATGAAGCTCAAAACTAACTGCTTCAGGACCTACGTTTTATCCTTTAATATCTCCTTACTTTAATTCTTTTTATTTCTTTGACATACATAGCATGGGCTTAATCTTTCTCATTCATACTCATATACTTTCATTCATGCCATAAACATCCTAAGCATATACATTGAAGTAATGGCATTCATAACATAATTTACAGCATAGGAGAATTATACATTGAATAATAATATCAATCATTAGCATTAATAATTCTCCACTTCTTCTCCTTGCTTCTCATGCCATTAGTGCCCATCATTGATTGACCTAAATGGTTGGTTAGGAAGGGGGTGAGATTCGGAGGAATCTCAGTAGCAAACAATACCATATTAATCATGCTAAATGGATGCTCATGCACTACACGCAACTTGTTTATTCTCTTTTAATTAGTGACATACTAGCATGCTCAAAGCTAACTTCTTGATGCATGGCCATGGAGACATAATCTACTCATCATGAATAGCAATCACAGCAGCTAAAACATGTCACAATAACATTCAATAACATGTACACGGCAACACACAAGCATACAACATCAAGCAATGACAATAGGTAAGTTCACTACCTTGCACCTCAAGCCTTCCTCTTACTTTTCCTTTGACTCCCTTGACTTTCCAACCATGTTAGCTTTCGGTCAACATCATCAAACATCCTCTTGGATGTTCCAAAGGTCCTAAACATAGTCATAATGATCATACAATCTATTAGGACCACTAGATTACATAAAGTTCAAAGCTAGCTCTCTTGAACCTCAACCCTTTCTCTTAGTCTTAGGGTTTTCTTTCTAGCTTTTCTAACATAAATCTCATCATTTCCCATCCTTATGATCCATTTCTTGTCAATTAGGACCACTTTAGATGGCTTTAGATTCAAGAATATCAAATTTGGAAATTTTGGTTCGCGGGTACTGTTCACGCAGAATCTCCAGAATTTTTGCTCAACTTTGAAAATTCATAATTAAATCTAGAAAAATCCAAATTGAGTGCTTCCAAGTCTCACTGAAAGATAATTAAGTTAAATTTAAGGAAAAAAATAGTTTCAAGAACTAATTCTACGTTGAAAAGTACCAGAATTGTACGGAACTCGACACCCTTCCAAAAGCTTAACACTGTTTCCAGATTTCAATCTCTAACTTTGAAAAATCACCATAAATCGTACACATATCCAAATAGAGTGTTATACCCATGGATTTAAAGCTCACAGAGTGTACTTTAAGCATGCAAAATTTCAGAATCAGATACGCACAGTAACTAATTCGAAACAGGTATCAAATCAGATGCTACAGCCACCACATACCTTGATCTTGAAGCTTGAACTTTGTTCCTTCTTCTTGGCCTTCACCCCTACGTTTTTCCCTCTAAATTTTGACAGAGTTTCCCCACTTAAACTCATGTTGGCTGAAAATATGAAGGGGAAGAGGCTCTATTTATAGCCAAAAAAGTTGGCTTGAATGGACCAAAATGCCCTTGGTGGCTAATAGAAAGGGTAAGGGCAAATTTGGAAGTTCAAGTGGACTTTTGCATCATCATTGCATCATCTTATTACATCATGCTTACCTCAACCTTCTAGAAGATGCCAAGTGTCATGAAAGTGGTGGAGGAGATGGGAGATTAGATCCTAGCCGTTGGATCAAACTTGTTTCATAAGCTTCCTCCGAATTTACTTGGCCCACGTTTCTCCGGCTTTCTTTATGGCCTTTCGAAGCTCAGAAAATTGTTCTGTCTGCTTTATAAATTCTCTTTAATTCTAGAGAATATCTATGAATTTTCTTAGGCCATAATACTTCCTTTAAACCTTGGATAAAAATTCATTTACCAAAATGCCCTTTTATCGGCAAAACCGGCTCTTTAATTTATTAAAGCCACTCCACTGGCCTTTTGGTTGCGGGACTAATTTTATAAATTAGTACAACCTTTCAACCATTTAAGCTCATTTTTGTATACATTTTTGAGGTCTCTTGCTATTTTAAATAATTACCTCATATGGTATACTTTTTACCGGTAATAACCTTATAAATTCTGTTGAAGCTGCCTCAGGGTATTTTCATCTTTTCTCTTCATAGAAGAGCCTTAGAATATTATTTCCCATTTTCTAGGATTTTCTTGGAATTCTCTTCGTACTCTTCCATTTTTACCCCTGTTGGTCATAACTTTCAGAATTTACAGTTTAGTCCCTGGTTGGACTTAACTTCATATAATCCTCTCTTTGAGGCTTCTAACTCAACATTTGGCCTATATCTAGTCTCTTTTCTCTCTCTGGGCCTTCGAGACTTTACTAGGGCCTCTAACTTTATTACACTTTAGCCCCTTAAAACTTTTACTTTGCAGTTTAGTCCCTGAAACTACTTTGACTTCCTTTCTCATCTTTGGGACTTCTGCTAAAAAGGGTCTGATAGCCTATCTAATTCAGGCTATTATTGGTACTTCTAGGCCTAAAACTTTGGATGTTACACACCTTGTCCTCACAAAGTGTTATATCCGGTTTTAGATATTTTGATTTTGTTAAATAAGCTTGTTAGTTTTGAGGTTAGTTTGTTAGACTATTTGGGGTTTTGTATTGGTTTTATCAAATTAAAAAAAAGAATAGTTTGGTGGTTATTGCAAAAACTAAGGGGAAGTTTATAAATTCTAAGTTTTTATTTTCCTAACTCTAGCTAGGTTCTTAAGTCTAAATAGTAAGTAAATAAATAAGTAAAACATAGACAAATAAGGTTAAGGAAAAAAGGAATAAAGAGAAGAACATAAACTAGCTATGTAAAGTCCCACACTGAAAATTTATAGGAGTGGATGGGGGGAGTCTTCTGCCGAAAAAGCTCCACATTACCTATAAGATACAGAAAGGAGGCTCCAAAAGCCTATACATAGGAGGCAATAAGGTAGAATTGAGCATTCAGTTTGGGTGACGTCAAAAATAAAAGGGTTAAGGTGCATTTTTGCCCTGAAAATTTTCATGAAGGAGCTATGGGTATTTAGAACTAGTTTTTGGAGTAATATCACATTAAAAATGATAAAATCATAACAATGTCACCCTATTTTAATACAAACAAATGATCAATCATTAGTTGACTAATTTGTGCTAAAGTGGATCTGCCATTTAGGAGTTATGCCATATAATAAAAATAAAATACCAAACATGTCCCTTTCTTCTTCCTCCACTGCATATTTTTCTTTCTTCCCTCATTCCCTTTCTTTAGCTTTGGTAATGCATATCTACATCTACAATCTCCATCTTCATCTTTCCTTAATCCATTTCTTTACTTTAGCAATGCTCATTCATGCTTTTTATCTTCCTACCTTCTTCCATTTCTTCTGAAATTATTTTGTTTTTTCCTAACAAAGATTTGAAGGTGGAGTTTGAAATCAATAATCAATAGGCCAATCCACCTTGAAATTTGTCACCGTTCATGTTTTACTTTAATAGTGATATGTTCCTCCTTCAAATTTGAAAAAGTTTTGCAAAAATAATAGTAGTAGGAGGAGCGTCTCTGCTGCCAACATCCACTTACCCTACCATTTACTAAAGAAACAACAACCCATGTAAGATTATTACAACTTCTAAGTCTAGCTTCGAAGTTTTGTTGAAGAAACTAAAAAAAAAAAAGTAGATCTGAATATTTCTGTGTTCACTTTCATCACTCACTATTCAAGCTGCTATTTTTTTTTAATATTTCTGGGTTTATATTAATGTTTGTTGTTTGGTTTTGAATTTGGATTTTAAAACCTATGTTGATGTTTTTATTAATTTTAATAAAGTTTATAATAGTGAAGCTTGGCTATTTGGAGAGCTACTGTGAAGAGCTAAAGAAACCCATAAATATTATAGTCAACTTAAACTGCCATTGTTATGTTAGGGTCTCTTTGATTATCTTAAATTTGCTCTATGATATGCTTGAGTCTCCTATATGAGTGGCATTTTGAAGTGCTATAATTAGTTGAGACTTGTGTCTCTTGAAGCCATTAAGAGTAAAGATGTGAAGGTTGCCAGGAGGATAGTGAGAATAATCAAGAGTGAAAGTTTGAATATCTAGAAAGAAGATGAAGAAACAATGGAATGGAATGCTCTCAACTAAAATTTTCTATGGATGCGAATAATGATGAGGAAGGGAAAGAGCTTTTATGTTTTTTTTATATTGGTTTTTCTTCTCATATGGGTTAATTATTGATCTAGTTTTAAGTCTTTTTTGAGGGATTGTTGATGAAATTGAATACTGATGATAATGATAGGGAAAGGCTTTATTTTTTTTCCTAGTAAGGATGATGATGATATGGCGTATTATGTGGCATAATATCTTATATGGTAGATCTACCTTAGCTAATGATTGATCATTGGGCTCTGTTAAAATAAGGTGACATTACTACGATTTTGCCACCTCTAGGACAACATTGCTCCAAAAAATAGTTCTAGATACCCATAGCTCCTTTGTGAAAACTTCTAGGCGCAAATGTTGTTTAACCCAAAATAAAATTGTAGACCATATTATTCATGTTCTTTTTGTGTTTTTTAGCTTCAAAAAGTTATAGAGGTTAAGTGTTAGCATAGGATGTCACATCTTGTCAATTTTAACTCCAGGAATGTGAATAATAAATTAGACAGAGGGTCAAGTAGTAAAGTACAATCAGAGCCTGAATCACTTTTGAGTTAAGGTCCATGAAGGGCAAAATGAAAAAATTTGAGAAAAATTCCAAATTTTTTTTACAAAATAGTATAAAGGTAAATTAGAGGTTATGGAACCCTATTTGAGGCCTTGGAGGTTGAAATGGCATGAAAATAACTTATTATAGAATTTTCTGTAAACAAAGGGGTTTTTTGGGAAAAACAATGAAAAATTTGCCCGAAACAATTATTTTAAATATATAGAGGCCTCAATAATTCTGGGACAAATATGAAAAAAATGTTTGAGGATTTATTTAAGTTTATAAAATTATTTTCACTCCTTGAAAGTGAAAGGCTTAATTTTAGAATATTAGTTACCAAAATCTTATTGGTAAAGCATGATTTCAGAGAAAATTCAAAATAAATAGTTAGAGCTTGAGATAAATTCTAGAAAAAATTAGGGGACTTTCCTATATATAAATATGATTTTTGATGGGAAGAAATAAAGTTTTGAAGGTCCAGAAGTATTATTAGAAATTAGATAGAGATTTTAACTGATACAGCGAAATCAGGTGAAAAAATGTTTGGATATGAAAGGTGATACTTATTCCTTCTTTCTCTAGCCTATTGGACATTATTTTCCACCAAGAATGAATAGTAAATTCGTGATCCAAGTGGTTCACATGATTATGGGCCAAAATAATATAAAATATCACATGATTTTATCCTAAACATTATTACACAAGGGACACTTTTACACTCCCAATTTTCTCCAACATTTTAAGGTGTATATATGGCCTTTATCTCTAGATTTTTAAGGGAAACTTGGAGGCAAGAGATGATCAAAATTTTGCCTATATATAACCCCCACAAGCCTCTAATTTTGGTTTTTGAGCACTTAAAGGGGGAAGGTTTTGCTGCAGAAAAATCTGAGTTTGGAAGCCAAGAACACGCTAAAAATAGCCCAGAATTTTCAAGCAAGAATCAAGGATCAATCAAGGTATGTTCAAGCTTTATTTTGGCTATGTTTTTAGCTTGTTTCAAGTGGAGTTTAGTGACAAAAATCCTAAGGTTTATGCTGTCAAAATTTTGAATTGATAAGGAATGATTAGTGAAGGATAGAAACCATGATTTAGAGCTTGGAATAGCTTGCTTGGTTGATGTTTGGATTGATTTTTTGGAAGAAATTCCAAGTTCCCAATTTAAGGGAGCAATTCAACCACTTCAAGTTCATAGGGTAGAAATTGTTTCAGTTTAATTTGATGATTCCAATGAGTGTAGAATGTGTTTTTGTGTGGGATAATATCAAGAGAAAGTGTTTGAAAGCACTAGAATCAAAAATGAAAACTCTAACCCTAATAAGCTTTGGCCAAGCTTAGTGTGATAAAGAGGAGTTTGATTTTGATAAAACTAAGTTGATATTTGGATTGTACATGAAAATTTGTGTAGGAATGGCCCTTGAGAGTTGTCAAAACAAAGATGAAAATTAAAGTCAAAAGGTCAAAGAAAAGAGGATTATAGAGTTATCTTGATGCCTAATGGTGTTTCATGTGTTATGGTTGATAATTTGGCATGTATTTATGCATGGATTGATAGGCATTGAATAGGAGAACAAGGAGGAACATTAAGGAATCAAAGAGACCAAAAATCTTGGATTAAACAGAGGAAGCATAGAGTTTACAATTTTAATGTTAACTTACTTGGTTATTACATAATGTGATTCTTGAATATATGCCATGCTATATTTGAAATTGGTTGATGACGACGACGTGTGATTGGTTGCATTATATGCCTTCATAATATGCTTGGATATGTTGATTTTGAATGGATTGGAATGATGCTTACATGGCATAAATGTGAATAAATATTTATGAATTGTCTGTAACTTGCCTTGCTTACTTGATATTATTATTGTAATTTCTTTGCTACTAAGATTTTTATAAAATCTCATTTCTCTCTATGTATAAACAACCAATATGACCCTCTAGTGGTGTGGCCAAAAGCAAGGAGATGGTATTTCCATGAAGGAAGTATATTATGGAATTATATTGAATTTATGTTGAACATTATGTACAAGCTTCATAATATTTATGACTGTGTTGAATGACTTTTAAGGGTTGTATATGATGAAGAATTACTTGTTATCTACTATGAAATGTGACTAAATCATGCTAGAATGGTTATGGTTTTATTTGGATAAGTTTTGCATGAAAAGGATGAAATTTGACTTTCTTAATGGCAAAATTTGACTACACAGAATTTTGAGCAAATGATAGTTTGGATTTGGAACTTAACTGTCTATTAGATCTTTTTTTTAGCTTTAAAATGAGTGGTATTTCGTGAAATTTGGAGTTTTGTACAAAAAGTTATGCCCTTCCAAAGTTGGGCATAAATTCTAAAAAAATTGGAAAAATGACCAAATGAACAGTACATCTTGTCATTGAAACTAGGAACACATGAGCTGGATTCATCCTCTGAATATATTGTTTTCCTTAAAGAGTTCATGTAAGCTTCAAGTAGGAGTTAGAATCATATCATTTTGATTTTTCTAGAATTAGTTATGATTTTTCAAAGTTTAGAGGAATTTAGGATTACAATGAGTAGTAATCCGAGAAAGGAAATTTAAAAATTCAAAATTCTCTAACTTAATGACTTGAAAAATGGTTCCAAATGCTCCTACTTAATATAAAATCAGGTAGTAAAGTAAGGTGTGACACAAGACATGGCTAAGAGAGGATAAGTTTAGTGATAATAAAATTGTAATTATAAAGGCTTAAAATCAAATCAAATAAGGACAATAATGACATGGATGATTAAATATATAAATAACAAACAAGATATAACCATAAAGACTTGAGATTCAGAAGAAACACATAAATGATTATTATTGGTTCAGCCTAATGTAACTTCCTGAGTTTTAATAGCCCTTTAACCCTGATTTTTAAGGATAATTATTGTTTAAACTCAAATCTTGGTGTCTAGTTTGGGATCAAAGTGAGTTGGAGGAGCAGGTGAACAAATCCCTCTCAGGATTTGTTCGCCACGGCGAAGTAGAGAGTTTTGGGAGAGCTTCCTTTTAGGAATAGGTTTTCGTCGCAACTAAGTTAAGAGGGAGTCGCAACAAAAGGTATTAGGTAAGCAAGAGTTCCTCTCAGGAAAAAGTTATCACCGTGATGAAATAGGTCTTTGGCAGTGATGAGCTTGAGTCTTGGTTAGAAAATCCCTCTCGGGATTAGTTAGTCATAACCAATTACTGGGTTCACCGCGACGAAAAGGTCGCGTCTTCAAATCCGGAGGAGGGGTCTGATATGCGAAAATTAGAAAATCTGAAGGTAGGAATTGGAGCTCTGCTAAGGCTTTATGTTTTTGGCTTGGGAAAGGTGTTTCTAAGGGTCCATTGCTTCAAGTAAGTGAATTTAACCTCTAATCTACTTTCTTTCTTGAAATTTTTGAGGATTTATGGTGAAACCCTAGAGTTTTCTATTTTCTGATGGAATTGAGGTTTTTGACCAATTGTTTTGAGTTTAAATGATTGTTATGGGCTAGTCTAAGTATTTAATCAGTGTAGTTTTCTTGAATTTGGAGATTTGGAAGTTTTGGGAATTTGGGGTTTGTGAAAATGGAGGTTTATGATTGAAGATGATAATGTAGTGGTTGAAATTGAGTTTTGTGAATTAGGTTATGTTAAGGAAGGTTAAATTGGATGTTTAATTGGTTTAGAATGTTAGTAGGACTTGATTTTTGTTCTAATTGGATGTTTGGGTGATGAATTCTAGTGTGGGATTTGAGTTTCTAAATTCAATTGAGGTTTTAGAGGGGAAGCTATAGTATTAATGGTCTCTTGTGGTTTTAGAGTGTTATTGTGATGATTTTGGCCCTTGTGAGTTGGGTAGAGTTTTGGTTGAGGCTAGGAATTTTGAGTCCCCAAGTGTTGTGTTGACCATTTTATTAGTTTGAAAGCTAATACACAGTGGTTGTGTGTTTGTGTGCTTGTATAGACCTGTTGTGAGTATTTATTGGTGCACAGGGCATCATGGTGTTTTGTTATTCTTTGCTCAGGCAAGAGGTAACCACTTTCCAATCCCTTGTACATGCTGTTATGGTACTATAAGTGGATTTATGTTTTGTTCATCGAGTAATAACTGGTGTTCTAAATGTATTTTTGTATATCAAAAAGGGAGAGTCGTCTTGTGGGGTTGTTGTACAATACTGAATGCATTAGGAATTATCTAAAAGATATGCCACAGATTGAAATTACTTGTGGAATGGTATATTTACTCTTCAATAAAGATATTTGAGCATAATGCATGTGTTGGGGTCAGTGAGAGATTGCATTGTTACTACCACGTGGTAAGGCTTCCATTAATGCATAATGGTTGGCTCTTTACGTGCCCCATAGTGAGAGATAGGCCCTTGTGGCTCCTTACATCCCCCACAGTGAGGGATAGGCCGGGTTCGGCTCTTTGAAATCCCCCAAAGTGAGGGATATGTTGATGGGTTGCATCATTGCACTTGCATGGTTCTTTGTGGCTATCACTTACAGTTTTACATGTAACTGCCCCCACTTGACACCTCACGAGCACCTATTCGTCTGTACTCTGTATTGAAATGTTGGTTACTGGGACTTCTGTCTCACCCTGTGGTTATATTGTTTTCAGGTGAAGGTTCTAGGTGTTCATCTTCGGGAAGGGATGTGGAGGCTTGAGCTTGGTTAACTTGTAATGCCTCTAACCTGTGGTATATGTATGACAAGTGTATATTGCCATTTGAAATATTTTGATTGTATGGCCTTATTGTAAACTGGTAAAAGTGTCATCTCCTTATTTTTGTTGGTCGGAGGCCATTCTTATTGTTGTATAAAATTCTGAATTTATGTTCATGTGGATAGTTGAATAGGCTTATGTATGATATCCTTTGTTACCTGAGCCTGAGACTTGGAGGCCCAATAGAATGATTTGATTGATAAATGAATGATCTTTGGTCACATGCAATTTGTTTGGGTTTCTGCCTGTAGTTTAATGGTCAGTTCTGAAAATGGTTTATAAGGTTTCTTTTCTACTATGGTAGCTTGTATAACAGATTCCCTTTTCTACCATAGTAGTAATTTTATGACGAGATTGTAATTGTTAACGAGTTGATAATGTTTGAGGGTAAGAGTTTTACACCTAACCACTTGACCTACATCTAATCTTTAAGAACTTCATGAGTATCTTACTATATTTCCAAGATTTAATTTGGGCTCTTAGTACAATCCCACTAGTTTAATCTGGATACTAGTGAAGCCACATCTATTTTCTTAACATTTAGCAGGTACTTGAGAACCCCTATCCCTCAAGTTTAACCTGAGTACTTGAGAACCGCTCTCCTTACAAATTATGTTTACAATCTCCTCTCAAGATTCCTCTATCATGAGTAACTCTCAAATGATAAGTGATTATAATGAATATAATTCTCTATCACTTAAATGAATGATGAATATGAAGCTCAAAATCAAATAATCAATTTGATAGTGTTTCTGTAACATCCCAAAATTTTGGGCTTTCAAATACAGAAAGTAGTCTAAGACAGAAAGGCTACTAGATCCCTTCTGATAAGAGTCCCAAAGGTTTCTTAAAGGGATAGAGGGATTCTTAGGGACTAAATCGCAAAGTAAAAGTTTTTTAAGATTAAAAAAAGAGGTAGATAGAGACTCTAGTGAAGTCTCAGGGGGTCGAATATGAGGAATTGAGGTGATAAAAGGCCAGAGGTTATGTTAAAACCCTTAGTAAGAAGATTCTTCAGGCTGAACCCGAGTACGGACTTATCATAAATTTAGAAAGTTTTGGGCTGGAAAGGGCAGTGATGGAAAGTACACTAAAAAATTTCAGAAAATTCTAAAAAAAAATAGAAAATGAGGTCCAAAGGCCTGTATGAGGCCAAAAATAATGAAAATGCCCCTAGAAGGAAATTATGGAATTCCCAAGTTTTGGCTAATTATGAACAGTAGCAGAAATTAAATTATTTAAAACATAAGGAGGCCTCAGATAATTAGAGAAAAATGAAGAATAATACTTGAGAAATTATCACAGGTTTTAAAAATAATTCTATCCCCAGAAAGTGAAGAGGTTGGTTTTAACAGAATTTAAAACTTATTTATACATTATCCAAGGAAAGTCAAAATAAACTGTCTAGAGATTAACTTTTGACTTAAGAAAACTTAGAAAAATTCTCCATGGTGAAAAAAATAGTATTGGCAAACAGATTCTTGGATTTGTGAACCAACAGAGAGAATTTGGTTAAGTTTACTCTGAACTAAATATTGTTAAATGATTTTAATGAAAGATATAGGGAAAGGCATTTTCCCCCATGGCAAGCATATATAATGCCATATGGATTTATTTGAGACAAGGAAAGGGTGCCAGAACATGTCCTAGTAGTCCCAGCTAAGTTGGGACCCGGAAAAGTACCCAATATGGTGCAGAATGGCAAGATAGGTGAAGGAATACCTAAAGCCTATATTTTATGCGAATTTTATATTAATTTCCTCCCTATTTTAATACCAACATGACAAAAGGACATACAAGGGATTATGTGTATGGTTAGATGGAAGGAGAAGGTATTACATGTACGGTTGGATGGAAGATAAGATAAAATGAGAGACAAAAGGCATATTTGATGTAAGCATGATGATGTAAGGCTAGGTGATGTCACAAGACATTTTTCAATCTTGATTACACTTGGCAAGATCATAAGGAAAGATTAAATGAATAGCCAAGATCAAGCCATACACAAAAGAGATCAAAGCCTAGGATTTAAGCAAAATTCCTATAAATACCCCCTCCCTTGCCATTTGCATAACCTTTCAACCAAGCTAAGAGAAAAGGGGAGGAAAGACCAAAACTAATGAGGAAGAAAGAGAAGAGAAAGAATAAGGACAGCCAAGTAAGATGAAGCTCCAAAACAAAGTATGTTCATGGTTTTTGATATAGCTTCTATTACCCTTGTTGTTGTTGAGCTTGGTTATAGGTTTTATTAGATTTTGGAAGCTTGAAGCCCTAGGGTATGGTGCTGCATGAAATTGATTAAGAACAAGGTGAAATTGATGTTAGAGTAATATTTAAAGTCTTGAAAGGAACAAGAATTAAGTGGTTTTGTGATGAGCTTGCAAGAAATCCAACTTCCCCTAACTTGGGTAAATCTTGTCTAGACCTAAGGTTCTTTTTAGGGTTAGATTTAATAATTTTGATTATTTCAATGAGTTTAGAATGAAAAATTGTGTGCGATAAAGGTGAGAAAGCAAGTTTGGAAGTATTAGAATTGAAAATGAAATCTTTACCCTGAAACCTTATAGTGTTCGACCAACTTGATTTGAAGGGGAAGAAGTTAGATTTTGTTAATTTGAGCTTGGAAATGAATTCTACATGCAAAATTATGAGAAAATAGGATATGGGATTAAATTTAGAAAGTTTAGAAACCAAACTCAAAAGTTAGAAGTTAATGTGAAGTTAAAGAGAATTAAATATGAATATATTGATTTGGATTGCGATTGAGAATGCCTTCTTGAATGATTGATAGGCATTAGGCATTGACAAGAGGAGAGCTCCAAAAGCAAGGAAGGGAGGTAAGAGTTAAGGCTTCAAAGAGGTAGCAAGAACCTACAACTCAATGTTAACTTGCTTTGTGTGTTGTTTGCTATTTATGTTATGCCATAAGGTAGTTAAGCTAGATGTGTTATGATGTGTGAAACTCCTTGCATTTGATGCCTTGGCAATATACATAGTTGAGTTGTGAAATGGAATAGTATGATGGCATGCTCCCTTTCCATGTCATGATGATGAAGTAATATGCATGTGATGTGCATAGCGATTATAATGATGCATGAGATGTGCATTGATACATAGCATGGCATACATTGCATTGTTGACTTTTGTTGTGCTTTATTGCTACTAGGATTTATCCCAAAATCTCACCCCTTCCATGTTTAAATTATACCATCTAGAGGCTAAAAATTCAAGTGGCAAAGGAAAGAAAGTGGAGTTGGCATGTGGACTCCTTTAATTAATGATGGCTTATGTTCTTGAAACTTGTTTTGTATAATTTGTAAAAGTTATGTATGAATGATTTAATAGATATGTAGTGATGCAAGACATAGCTAAGTTATGTTTATATGCCATTATGTTTGAGTTATGATTGCATGATTTGACAAAAGTAAGAAATCTCAAGATATGGCATAATAAGGGTCTAAATTGGTCACCACATGAACACGGGCCAATCATGGAGTTTGGTCATGAAATTGACTGACTATTAGATCTTATTTTAAGTTTTGAAATGAGTAGTAATTTGTTAAAATTGGAGTTTTGTGTAAAAATTTATACCTACCCAAAGTTAGACATAAATTCTGAAAAATTAGAAAATAACCAAATAAATAGTACCACTTTGGCTTAAAACTAGACTCGAATAGTGAGGTAATGAGACCAATGCATACTTTTCCCATGTAAACAATTAATAAAGCTTCAAATAACCTACAATTACTATGTTTTGATTTTTCTACAATTAGTTATGATTTTTCAAAATTGACTAAAATTTTAAGGGTTACTGTGAATAGTAACCCAAGAATGAAATTTTTGAAAACTTGATTTTTCTAATCTTGTGGCCAACGAATGTAGTTCTAAATGCTTCTATTTGATGCATTGTTAGGTATAAAAATAAGGTGTTACAGTTTTAACACTTATACGTTGAGAGTCTTTAGTTTTATCTTTAATTGCTCTTCTAATTATCGATGTTATTAGCTAAGTATATATTGAGTTTAGTTTTTCTTCTCGTTGTGATTTCTTCTTCCCTCAGAGATGTTACATTATCATTAGACATTCTAACACAAAAGCAATTTCGATGTAATACAGCCATTTGACCCTTAATTAGTTGCTTAATCACCTACAAAATGTGTTTTAATATGTCTTTATATGTCACAATACATTTCGATACGCTTAAGGAAGGTTTAGAACAACTTTTATTGAGATTGAATAACATTTAAACTTTTAAAGTGTTGTTCTAACATGAAGCAATTTATGATTCAAGTTGATCTCCACCCAACTTGGATTAAATAGATATTTAAGCAAAGTAACTTGATGTATCATAATGATATACTCATGTCAGCTTAGGTAGGAACATCAAGTATAAATTATGTTAGATCCAGTGTTTTGATGATAATGAAAATTAGAGAAATATTTGTTTTGCAAGGAATTTTTAAAAAAAATTATACAATACAGTACAAAAATGTTTTTCCACTTGACTTGACTCAAGCTGCCCAAAAGTCATTTAGCCTCAAGCTACTTCTTAGTTTCAATATTTCTTATCTTTAAGCTAATTTGCAATTTTGAATGCTTAGTGCAAGTCAAAATTACCTTGAGTTTCATTCAAATTTTTGTTCTAATATTGAGTATTTATCTTGTATAAGCTCTAAGTTTAAACTAAGTTAAAACGTCCTTGAGTTTTATCAAAGTCTAGAATCTTGCGTCTTGAGTGTTCCACTCTAGTTCATTGAAAGTCAAACTTGACTCTACTCGCACTCAAGTTGCTTTAAAATATTAAAGCCATATTATGAGTATCTGGCTCGAATATATTCCAAGTTCGATAGAAGTCAAAATTGACTCTAATATTATCCGAGTCATAGTTTACTTTCATGATATAATTTCTCTAAACTAACTCTAGTTTGCTTTAAGTTCACTCCTTCTCAAATCTGACATGAATTCAATATGTGTTTTACATTGAGATTATTTTTTCCAATATGAAAATAATCTTAAATATGATTTTTAATGAGTGTCTTGTCCAAAAATTTAATTTTGAATATATTATAGCTAATAAACTCAAAATGTGAATAATGCATGTAACATCCCAGAATTTAGGCACAGAAGTGTAGGTAATAGCTTAAAATGGGTAGGTTGCTAGATTTTTTTTGACAGGAGTTCCAGAAATTTCATGGACGAGAGGATTCCCAAGAACTAAATCGTAAAGTAAAAAATTTTTGAAACTGAGAAACAAGGAAGGTAGAGATTTTGATGAAGTCTTGAGGTGCCTAATATGATAAATGAGGATGAATATGGGCTAGGAGTTATGATGGAGACCTCGATGAGATGATTCCTAGGACTAAACCCTAATAGGGACCTAATTGTAATTTTGAATAGTTTTAAGCCGAAAAGAGTAATGAAAGAAAGTATGCCTGAAAATTTCAGAAAAATTCAAAAAAAAAAAAAGGAAATGAGGTATAAAGACCCATTTGAGGTTAAAAATAATGAAAATACTCGCAGAATAAATTTTAAGAAATTTTTAGTAAATCGGCTAACTATGAGAATTTTGGCTAATTAAAGAAAATTAGTTAAAATCGATTATTTACAATATGAGGAGGCCTCAAATAATTACACAAAGATGGAGAATAATTATTTGAGGAGTTATATAAGATTGTAAAATTATCTTCGACCTTGTAAGAAAAGAGTTTGGCTTTAGAGTTATTTAAAGCCAAATTTTATAGAGGAGGTATCCGTAAAAAGTCAAAATAGACTGCTTATAGGTCAAAGTTTGACTTGAGGAAAATTAGAAAAATTCCTCATGATAAAAAGGAGTTAATGATACCCAACAGATTTTCAAAGTCATGGAGCGACAGAAAGAATTGGGTCAAATTTACTCTAAAATAAATATTATTAAATTTTTAATAGAGAGATAAGGCTAAAAGCATCTCTCTCTATGTACATGCATATATAATGTCATGTGAAGTTACTTGTGATGAAAAAAGGATGTCAAAACATGTTCCAGTGTTACTGGGTAAGTCAGGACCTAGAAAAGTACTCGATATGAATTAAAATTACAAAATACGTGGGGGAACAGTTAAGGGTGAGAGAGAGCATGAATTTCCCTATATTTTCCTCCTATTTTATTCTTAATTTAATGGACATAGAAGGAATTATACAATTTTTAAGGGCAAATTTGGAAAGAAATTAGCTTGGATTTCAAACTACTCTTCAATTTGATCAAGAACACATGGGAAAAATTAGAAGAAGGACATATGGCATGATAATTGGACATTTGGCAAGATCATGGAATACATAATTTAATCAAGAGAAATGTGTTATGGTAAAATAGTAAAGGTAATTTGGATTAATCCTTATAAATACCCCTTCTCCCTCCCATTATTGTGTTGGATGGCCAAGAGAGGAAGAGTAAATGAGCATAGAATTTTAGGAAAAAAAGGAGAAGAAGAAGAGTTTCATGTCCTAAGGAAATCCAAGTTTTAAGACAAGGTAAGATCATGGTTTTCAATATACTTTATGATGCTCTATGTCTTGTAAAGCTTGGTTATGGTTTTTGTTGAAATTTGTAAGCATAAAACTCTAAGTGTTTATGCTGTCTAATATTAATGAAGTCATGGGAAAGATTTATTGATGCTAGATTAAAGATTAAGAGGAAGAAAAGAGTTGCAATCAAGTGGTTTTGTGATGAAATTGGAAAGAATCCAACTTCCCATTATGTTGTGTAATGTTTGGCTAGACTTAGTGTTCTTGATAGGGTTGAATTTTGATGATTTTGATGCTTTCATTGTGTTTAGAATGAAAAATTATGTGGGGTAAAGATGAGAAAGCAAGCTTAGAAGCATTAGACTTGAAAATAAAATTTTGAACCATAAACCTTATGTATTTAGCCAAGCTTGTTCAAGGGAGAAGGAGTTGGATTTTGTTGATTTTGAGCTTGAAAATGGATTCTACATGCAAAGTTATAGTGGAATAGCATGTGTAATTGATTTTAGAAAGATTAGAATTAAAGCTCAAAAGTTAGAGGTTAAAGTATGTTAAAGAACAAAGTATAAATGTCATTGATTCCATGGCTCTAATAAATGAATGACAATAATGTGTTGATGAATTTAGGCCATGAGGCATCAAGGAAGACGAACTAAAAGGTTGATCAAGCAACTTTGATGGTTGGTAGCATAAGGGAGTAAGAGGAACGATTGAATGTAAAAGGCTAAAGACAGTAAACTTTATTATATTCTTATGTGCTTGGTATTTGCTTGCATATATGGCATCTTTGTACGTTTATGTGATATTTATAAAATCATGCATTGTGAATGTGAATATGTTTAAAGTAGGCCATAGGCCTATGTGATTTATGTTTAATACGTGATAGTTTTCAAGCATGTCATTATGCTATAAAGATGAGAAGTTTGCAAGCATGTTATAAATACCAAGCTATGCCTTATATGTTTGGATAGTTATTGTTTGCTACTAAAATTCTCCTGAATCTCACTCTCCCTTAACCACCATAATAGATTTATGAGCAAGGAAAAAAGGATGCAAGATCTGAAATGAAAATCAAAAAAGAAAAGAATTGAGAAATGTATTATGTTATTTT
>NW_021636271.1:0-147222 GCF_004799145.2 Neltuma alba | reverse complement strand
ACAAGCTTTACTTATCATAAATTTTCCAACACAGGCAAATGAAGGGACAAAGGCCCCTGTCATGTTTCTCTATCAAATCTGCCTTTAGTTTGCTAGCATTAAGTCTGAAGTTTGCTCGGTACTTCAATTTATGGTAAAATGCTTCTTCTTTACCAGACTTTCTCTGTTAATCACACATTCCTATACTACTATATTTCGAATGTTTTGCAATATATATAACTTTCTGTACACGTGCTATTTTCTAAAAGTTGTCATACCCCATGTTCATACCAATAAACCAAAAAAAAAAAAAAAAACTTTTATCCACACCAATGCAATCTCGATTGTGAGCTCCGCACTTTTCAACAAAAGAAATCGAAAATGTGATTATCAATGTGAGAAATGTAGTTTATAAATGCAATTTTCCATGTAATCAGACATGCTTGAAAACTCCCTTCCTGACCTAAGGATTACTAACTAATTACTTTGATCTGAGTAGGAAAAAATATATGGCCCTTCTTTTAGACAAGCAACAACATAAGCTACAACTTAATCAGATCTTGTACAGTGAAAAGAGAATTTAGAAGGAAAACAGAAGAGGGAAAAAGCAAAACCTCGTGTATTTCACGATAATGAACAAGGACAATATGCTCCAGACTCCTGAAATAAATAAGCATCATTACCGAATCAGATTCAGCAGTATCATGCATACATCACAGATTGGAAATGAGGTTTAAGAGTTCAGCTAACTATAGTTACACATACTTATCAAGCAACCAATAACATCTGCGGACAAAGTGTGGGTTTTCTTCACCATGTGCGTAGTATACATGGATCCTTTCTTCATTACCAACCTGATTGACGGGGAAAAAAATGAATGACCAGAAGGAGTGTCAAAAACCAGATACTGCGACATCAAATTCACGTGAACAAACATATACACCCTAAGAACATGAGAATTCTCACTTTTAAGTGCTCGTGAGCTTCTTTAACAGTTTTCCCATCCTTTTTCTTTTTCCAATTGTGGCCATCTTTACGAAAGTTCCTAAGCTTCTTCCTGTCAAATAATACAATAGTACCACCTGGTGTGCAGAGAAAAAGAACAGAACATCATAATCCGAAAGAAAAAAATACTTCTCAGATTTATATTAATCATAATATATGAAAAGGCTGTGAATGAATTATGTCACATGTCATTTGTAGTATACTGGTTCACTCATAATGTACATCACAACAAGATTCGCAAATCTCTAATCTTACAAGTTTACCCTTTTCTCTATTTGTTAAGTACTGCTTAGATAAGAATTCACAGATTTGAAAGTTTATAGTTTTGTTAAAAAGATCATCTGAAGCAAGAATGCCATGCTTTAAGCTTTTATATTGGCATGGAAGATGCGCTGTAGAAACTGAAAAGCAGAAATGGATGAGATAAGAAACAGTCTGCGTAATTTTTTTTTGAAAAAACAAACACTGCATCTCTTTTCTTCATTATGACTCTTTAAAACTCAAGGACACGAGTGCAAGCTTGTAGAACAGATCTTGTTCAAGGTCGTGGAATAACTGCACATCAACTTTACTAGCATCAAGTTGTTGCCAATAGCAATAGATAATTACTTCTCGGCAAAGTCACTGGCTTGACATGGATGGTAAAATGTTTGTAATTGCAGAGTATGGCATGAATCTCATTGGGTCGAAGCCATCTGCGTCTTGCTTCCTCCATAATGATTCCAACATCCAACTCTGGGCCGCATAATAGACTATTTCAGTACATAAGTCGACAAAGATTATTCACAATATGCATTAATCATCGCTAAATATCTGGTCGCCAAAATAAGATTCGCAAGGGGCCAACAAATAGCAAAAGAAGGGCACCGTGAAAACACAAATTATCAGCTTTCTTCCTTCCCCATAATAAAGCGTGAGTGTTTTATACTAAACTACCTTATTGAATCAAAAGCTAAGACTACTTATTCAAATGGATGACGTCAAATATACAAAGATTCCAATATTTCTTCCCGTCGTTACATTCCTTTTTAACATTGCTTAACCAAAACTAAAATCGTATGATATGTAATATGATTTACCAAACGTTAGGATCAAAACAAGTAAAATGATAAATTTTCCAGCTTTGTGTTATGCCATTTCAAGCATCGAAATTTCAACTCTGCCATCACCTGAGAGAAAGACAGTAGCGGGAGAGAGAACAAGATGAAACCGTTCAAATACATACATACCCTGCATTGTATGGAATCCATGTATCTCTGAGCCCAAGAGCTGCCCCGTTAAGTTGTTTGCCATCATACAAACCTCCGACAGATTCCGAATTCCCCGTCAGAGCTTAATCAAAAACTGCACAGCTCTATCTGAGAATCTTGTGCCAGAATTAAAGAAACAGAATCGAAAATTATAATAAAGATTGAATAACAATCGACGTACCGAGAATACGTTTAGTGTGGTCAAAAATAAAGATTATGATTAGTGAAACTGAGATTAAACCGCCAGAAGAGTTGAAAGAGCCCTCAGAAAAAGAAGAAAAGAGTGAGGAATTTAGCTGATGGAGGAGAAGGGTTTAGTCGGATTGGAATCAGGAAGAAGAAACAGTAAGAAGGGCCCGTCGTCGGGCTGAACAACACTCTGTTCTGATCCTTTCTCAATTTCCAAAGTCAGGGAAAATATAGACAAACCAAGGAGGCCTCCATTCTCTTTCTAACTGACTTTTCTTGCATTGCGACTGACTGACCAATAATAATGCTCTAAAATAAATTATAATGTTACTTTAATATTTATTTATTATTTATTTATATTGTCCTTTTTTCCCAGTATTTATTATAATTATCAATAATCAATCTTTTTTTTTTTTCGCCAACCATCAATAATCACTGGTCCTCTAATAAGTTACTCCTTCCGTCCTAAATATAGGATCCTTTTATAGGACCGGAAGAGTATTAAAATGCACTTGCAAAACGTATTTGGTCCGAAAAAAGAGTCCTATAGCAAGCCATGTGCTCTGCAAAAGGCCTGGATCCCCTAGAATAATCACCACCTCGTATGTATCGAACTTCGAAATCTCGCATTTTTGCACTGATCTTGAAAATAATTGATACAAGCAGTGCCACGAGGTGACATTTTATAGGAAAACTAATTTAAAAAATCTTATTTAAAAATTTGATTAATTAAAAAACCTGATACACTTTTATAGATAAAAATTACCCGTATTTTACTGAGTTAATACACGGAAAATACTGAACTTGAATTTATATTCTTCTAATTAATAAAAATTTTAAACGGAAACTTTTAACGATTTGTTTTTATTTTATTTGATGCCAGATATATAATATATTTATAACTACTAATTATCCTTAAATTGTGGAAGATCACAAGAATTATTGTAGCTAACAGGAGTCTGAGTGTAATAATTCTTTTCGTTTTAAAGGTCAAGTTGTAGCTAACACTACTTGTTGAATTGAATTAGTACTTTAATGCCTTCAGTTCATGTAGTGTTTTGATCAATTTATAGATTCTTTTGATTTATTCTTAAGATTGTTTAATACTCGTCAATTTATAAAATAAAATCTCTTAAAATGTTTAAAATGCGTACTTTCTTGATCACTAGGACAATGATATATTGATATTACATGGCACCATCATCATCATAATCACTACTACTACATGATAAGAATAATTCAGACATTTCAGACATTTCCTTTTTTTGGTTCAAAGTTAGTCCGTCATATTTCTAACATGTTTATTTTATTTCTTTTGCCAATTGCCACGACACATTTTGGGGCATATGATAATTGTAGATCGTTGAGGTAGAGATAATACGCACTATAAAAAACGTATTACCTATAGTTTTTAATATAAGACCTTATTTGATTTTTATTTTGGTCCTAGATATAAAATCTCAATTCATTTTATCTCTCATGTTTATATTTTTTTCTAAGGTAGTTCTTCTAACAATAGTAGTTTTAGCCAATAATAAAGATATTTTAAGAAAGACAATACATATTTATTACAAATAACTAACTTAACTTATTTCTTTATTCTTCTCAAATTAGTCAACTAGCTCTTATAATTAATATCGGAAGTAGTATAAAACATTAACATCACATGTTAGGTTTATCATAAAAAGATTTTTTTTTTTTCACATATGTATTTATAATTTCTTAGCTTTGCACGGTAGCAGTCCATGAGGTCCCCCCTTCTAATGACAGGCACGGATCGTACCTTTTTTTTTCCCGAAGTAGCAATAGATAGCATCCCATGAATTCAAGGACACCACAAAATTTAGTCTTATTATAAATAATTATTTTTTCATTTTACAAAATAAAACTCCCTTTTATGGTGTAAAATTATTTAAAATAAATTCATCCACACTAACAATATTCACTTCAAATTTGATAGTTAAATACGAGATTTTCACGTGTATTAGCCTATCAATATATATATATATATACATATACACGCATATATACACACACACAGTCTTGTATTTATAAATCTCGCTTCTGATATTGTGAAGCTCCCTAGCATGGAGCTGATGTATTGGGAATTACAATCTTAAACACCGGTGGTAACCCTAACAAATGATTGGGAAACCATGTGCAAAGTAGGTAATCATGTGCCGAAACAAAAAGTACGTTTTATAAATTTATATTTTTTTCCTCCAAAATATTCATATGAAGCATCAGAACCTACTAAAAAGTACTAATAGTTTCAATACACATAAAAAAAAAATAATTTAAAAAAATTAATAGATATTTATTATAAATGATTAACTTAATAAATTTTTTAAAATATTTGTAAATTAATTATTTAACTCTTGTATAAATATCCAAGTGAGGTAATGTATGGGCTAGCTTGAAGCGGAATACTCCCTCCCGTCCTTAATATAAAACTTTGTTTGATTTTTATTTTGATTGTAAATATAAGATTTCAATCCATTTTGTCTCTCATATTTATGTATTTTTTCCAAGATAATCCTTGTAACAATAATAGTTTTAACCAATATACTTGCTTAGTAAGAATATTTTAAAAAAGATAACACCCATTTATTGCAAATAACTAACTTAACTTCTTTTCTTAACCTTCTCAAATTAGTCAACTAGCTCTTATAATTAAGATCAGAGGCAGTACTCTGTAATCAACGGTTTGATATGTGGGATGTGACGGAGGACCCCTAACACAAAAAAAATAAAAATAAAATGTACCTCAGTGAGAATGACCTGCACAAATGGAAAAAAAAAAATATATATATATATATATATACTTGTATATGTATGTATAAAACAAACATACGATGGTGAAAAAAGGAGAAAAAAATGCAAATGTTTAGGAAATAATAATATGAGTAATACAGAGCGGAGACAAAGGAAATAGCATTCACCCCGGACAAAATAAGTGTTAATATCACAAAGATAACAGGTAAATCCATCACTTGATTCCCAGATGTCTAACACACATTAGATGCACCCCCCGTTTCATAATATAAGATGTGGGTTAGAAGAAAATTATAGTCTGAAATACTCTTCCGTCCTTAATATAAAATCCATTTAACTAATTTGATTAAATTAAGAAAGTTAGGTAAGTTAGTTAATTATAAGAAAAGTGACACATTTTTCCTAAAACACCATAATCATCCTTCTTAATACCTCATCTCCCTTTTCTACTTGATTATAGTTGAGGAAATATCTATAGAAGTAATTTAGAGAAAATTGATAAATATGAGAGATGGGTCTTATATTTAAGACCAAAACTAACTTAAAAATTAGGTCTTATATTAAGGACCGGATGAGTATAATATAAGACCTTATTAGAACAATTAATATAATTTTTTCATTTTCACCCTTATTAAATATAGGAGAGAGATGATAAATGGTAAAAATGTAACATTAAAGATAACTTTATCATTTTTTAGCGGTAAAATAGGAGAACTTTATTATCTCGAGATATATGTAATACTTAAACTTTTATTTATTGGTGTGCCTGAAAAGTTAACCAATTTCTTATATTATACTCTTCTGGTCTTATTTATAAATCACTTCCAGCATATTTCATATAGATCAAGAAAAACTTTAAACTTCATTAACCTTCATTTGAAATTTAACACCTTTTCAATTTTATTCCTATTAATATACACTATAACTTATGTAAATAAAGTCAACACAATAATAAATGAAGGGTAAAATTTTATGTCTGTATAAAAAATTTATCTCAATACCCTATAAATAAGATAAGAAAATATTTTCTCTCTCTATCCTATAAATAAGACTAAAAGAGTAGACTAAAGGGAGTATGATAGTTTCACATGGAGTTATCATTAAAGGATTAACGATAAATGCTACTGGAATCTCCACACATATATTATTACTCATGTACGTGGAGGTCAAGGTCACCGAATATGAACAGCATGCACAATAATCTTGAAAATATAGATGTTACACCTCCTATATTAAATATAAGTCATTTTCAAATGCTTATTTTCGGAATCATCAAGCAGACAGATACAGATGTGTGTGTGTGTGTGTAGTAATTATGTTTTTAGCATCAAGCCACTGGACATTCAAAGGTAACCTTAATCAGTTTAGACATCTGAGTTGGAAAGGACCAAAAAATCACAGAACTCTTTTAACAGATATTTAACATTAAATCATATGTGATTGTTGTTTATATATTCCTCCGATCTATAATATAAGACATATTTAACTAAGAGTATTCAAACGCTCTTCCCTCGGTTACTTAGTTATGATTAAGGAAGTATTCATAGAAATAATTTTAAAAAAAATTAATAAATATGAAAAATAAATCTTATATTTATAATTAAAATTAATTTAAAAATTAGATTACGAGAACAGGGGTTTGAAACGGAAGGGGTACATTTATCATATGACAAAACGTTTTTTTTTTTTTTCTTTTGGGGAGGGGGGTGTCTTATCATCGGTCCCGTGGTCGCACTAATTAATCTTGATGTTGTCTTATTATCTATTTTCATTACTATTTTTCAAAGACCGATCGAAAAGGTCCGCACCGATGGAACGATAACGTCAACTCAATGAAAAAGAGAAATGAAAATAAAAACATGTTTCAGATTCCTTTTAACTTTTGTTTTGGATTTTAGGAAGAAGTATAATGAGGTCTTAAAAAAAGTTATAAAACAAGTCTCAAAATTATCAGTCTCTACCTAAAAACTTATCATTATTAGCTGTTTAAATTGTTATTAAAAATTTTTAGTAATTATCTTTTTCTTAAATCTTGACTGTAATTCTTTTTTTTTTTTAACTGTTAGTTAAGTGTAACACAACATCACTTTTTTCTAGAAATCTTGTCGTATTTTCGTATCACACATGACTCATCCTTTTAAAAACATCAGGAAAAAAATCTCCCACTAAAAATTTTATTAATGAGGAGAATTTGATAAATTTTTATGTAGAGCATTGGCACTCTAATTTGAATCGTTCTTAGTGATAAAATTCTAGACCTCTCCGTAATTTTCTTTTATTTTTACTAATTATACATTTACGCAATGAATTTTGTGATAATAGATTATTAGTTAGCTAATTGACAAATTTAAGTAAATTAAAAAGATTTATTAAATTAATTATTTATAATAAATAAATATTATCTTTCCTAAAATATTCTTGCTAATCATATATATTAGTGATAAATACTATTTGATGAAATATTTAATACGTACAACTATTATATGAACTACTTTAAAAAAATAAATATGAAAAATAGAGTGAATTAAGATTTTATATTTAGGATCAAATTGAATATCAAATTAACTTTTATATTAAAAACGAATGTACTATATGTGTTTATGAGTGCAAATTCAATTATGATTCCACCACTGTGGATTTCTCATAATTTTAAAATGAAAGAATTATAATAAGATTCTAAAAAGAAAAAAATAATTATAAAATAAGTTTCAAAAGTTATCTTTTTCTATTCTGAAACTTATTATTATAGACTGTTTAGATTAATAAAACTTTTTAGTAATTATTATTATTTTTATCTCATTATAATCCTCTCTTATAAAATCTAGAATGAAAATAGAAACACGTCACGCAAGTTTGGAGAGCATAGGCCGCCGGGTCCTTCAAACACTTGACGCGGACATGCTTCCAAGTTCCTGCGGCGGACGAATCTCAATCCCCTTCCTTTAGAGATTCCTTTATTTCTTTTTCTTTTTTAAAATTATTATTATTATTATTAATTAAAGCTTAGGTAAGTTGGATTGAGGCTCTCGTTAAAATCAAGACATGTCTCACATATTCCTCTATTTCTGTTTTATTTATTATAATAATTTTTTAATCATAAAATATAAGATTAGATCATTAATCCAAAGAATTGAAAATATTAGCTAAATTAATAGTGTATAGAAAACATGCATCAATTTTTCTTAGCTCTTTTAACACAAGTTACTTGAAAATATTTCTTTAATATATGTAATTAATATTCAATAAGAATAATGTTTTTAAAAAAATTATAAAAATATGAATTAAAATCTTGTATTTAACAACAAAATAAACATTTTAATTATCTTTTATATTTAAAAGGCGGCGAGTATATAACATTGGATTATCTAAGTTGTTGGATGCCCAAGTTCAAATAAAACGGTTTCTTGTTTTTCTTTCTCGGTTTTCTTCAGATTATCTATCTATAAAATGAGCAATATATATTATTAAGGGTTAAAAGACACCTAACATCTCAAAATATTTTTTCGAGTATATTCGGTACTCTAAAATACTTTGTAATAAATCTAATATAACATCCTAAATTTTATTTTAAGATTTATGCAAAAATAAAAAAATAATAAAATAATAAGCTAAAATATAATAATATTTTATTATTATTATAAAATAATAATATTTATTATTATTATTTTAAAAAATTAAATAATAAAAAAAAAGAAACCCCCCGCCCACCATTTGCCCACAATGGAAATTTGGGGGATTGGAAGTAATTAAGAAGGAAAAAAAGGGAGGAGGCTGTTGCAGGAGATAAATGAAGGGAAGGGTGATCAATAAGAAATAAAGAGAGAGCGAGAGACAGGGTAGAGAAAAAGATTGTAAGATGCGGAGAGGAAAAAAGAGAAAACAAGAAGCGGAGCATACATGCTTTTTGAAGGATAAGGCAAGCATTTGGACATCAGTTAGATACATAAAATTATTTTTTTTTATTAAATTTTTTTATAAATATTTTCTATGATTTTAAGCTTTCTAATGACAATATTATTATAGTGATTAGAAAAAATTTTAAAATTTAGGTATGGTGTAAGTATTGAGTTTTAATAATAGATAACTATAAGGATTTAGAGGTAAATGAGTAGTTAATTTTAATCGGTTTAGATTTATCCATTGTTGATTTTAGTATTTAAAAATTTTTTTAGTTAAAAAAATATGTTATTTATGAGATATATCATATTTATACCAATCAAAATTAAATAAAATAATTTATTTGAGTTGTTTGACATATTATTGATATTTTAATTGGTTTTGTTTTATTTATTGGGTAACTGAAGGTTTTTAAATAATTATTTTAGCTAAAAAGTCCACTATTTGTGGAAAAAAAACTTATTGTTATACCATTAAAATTTTGATTAGATTATTTATGTACGAATATTTGAGATACTATTAATTTTGATGGTGGATTTAAATTTCAAATGAGATTTTTTAGAATTTAAAATATAATAATTTCATTTTTGAAAATTTTGAAAAATTCTTTTTATTAGAGTAAATAATCTGGTGGATGTAGATGAATAATTTGACTTGTTAAAAAATTATAAATTTGTTCTAAAATACTTAATTTTGGGTTATGAGTGTTGTGAGAATTTAGAATAAAAATTAAATTAAATTAAATTAGAAATTTAACTAATATATATAAGCTTAATTAATTAATTAGTTTATATTAATATATGGTTATATTAATTATGCAGATTAATTATTGGATTATTGGTTTGATCACAGGGTTGACTTTGTGGTAATCTTTTTTATAACCTCGTTGAAAGGTAACCACTTTCCACTTGTTATGTATACTTGTATGATGTTTGTGAGTAATTTTAAATTACACGAGATTCTTGAAATACCACTGGGATATGATTTGAGCAATGAATATTATGGTTGAAATTCCTTAAAATACTTCATGTTATTGAAAAATAGTTATGAAATTATGAATTTATAAAGTTATCATGTGGGATATAAATTTATTGAGAAATGATTTTGAGGATTGATATTAATTACTGAAATTTAGAAATCTTGATTTTGGTAAATGTGAAAGTTATTATGTTATTGGTAAATGATTATTTCTATAAATCTCCTGAATATAAATACGAGAGGGGATGGTGAATATTGATTGATGAGAGGCATATTATAAAGCAAATAAAGGGGTGAATTTTGTACATATTATAGAAGTAATAAAGTGATAGAATGCCAGATGTACATAGGTTGATCATTTGGCCCATTAATGTGTTGTAAGGCATATAACACCCAGCTAATGGACTAGACGGGAAACCCATAGTCCGCTCTTGTATTCTGTGGATTTTAGTCTGTTCACATCACTTGATCGGTGAATTTATTGTGTTGAGCTACCAATCACACGGGTCAGTACAAGTCCATAGGTTCAATAAGAGGAAATAAGGTGTAAGAAAATAAGGTGGAATTGAGAGTGAGATATTGCATTTATATATATATATATATATATTTATCCACGTGACAATTGTGAATGTTATGATTTTTGTAATTGTTCCACTTGACACCTCCAATCACTTACTTATATGCCTGATGAGTAGGATTGTTGGTTACTGAGACATTTGTCTTACTCCATAGTTTAACATTTTCAAGTAATAGTTTTAGGAATGGTCCGTCAGGAAAGGCAGCAGAGGCTTAGCTATCAACTTTGTCTTGTAGAACCTCCTTTTCATGTAATAAATATTTGTATATTGCCACATACAGCTCTTTTTGCATACTATGATTTATTTATAATTGATTGTCTTAGTTAATTTTGTTGCCAGATTGCATGCTAGTAGAAGGCTAAAGGTTTTTAAGAGTTTTACTTGTGTTTGTGAGTTGTGGATCCACAATGACTTTCAAAAATAGTTGATTACTATTAATTTGAAATAATTTTATTTGAAAAATATCATGTTATAGGCTTAAAGTTAAATGTGACGTTCTGGATTTCGTAAAACCCAAGACCCAATGATTGTGAGATATTATTAATTACGGTTTTCATACAATTTATCTAGTAAAGCTCTTATAATCATGATAAATATCTCTAAAGATTAGTTCAAATCTTTTCTATCATGGTTAACATTTCTAGCGGATCAAATTTCTTTTTATAACCACAATAGTCTTTTCAAAGATTATACTAAGATTCTTTTCTACTATAGTTAGTATTATTAAACTTTAAGTTTAAAAATATTAGTAACAGGTTGGAGAGAACCATTGTTACATCCAGCATGTTGAAGTAATTTTTTTTAGATACATCTAGCATCTTGAAGTATTTTTTTCCTACATCCAACACTTTAAAAGTATTTTTTTTATATGTGTCTTACACCCAAAAATACTATTTGGTGCATCTAACACCAAGGTAAAAAAAATACTTCAGGGTTGTAGATACATCTAAAAAATATTTCACGATATTACATGTATTACAAAATACTTTGGAGTGTTAGATATATTTGAGAAAATATTTTGAAGTGCTAGATGTACCTTAACCCATTATCAAGCTGATATGATGTTTGGCAATTATAGTTAAGAGCCAAATCAAAATTCATGAGATTTTTTTTTTTAAAAAAAAAAGTGATCAACGGCTAATGATGTTTTTAGATTTTTTTTCATCTTTCACTCAAAACCTACACATTTAATATACTACTCCTATAATCCTATTTATAAGGTAAAGAGAAAAGATATTTTTTGGACCTATTTATAGGGCACTGAGAAATTTTTTGTACTGATGTACAATTTTACCCTTCATTTATTATTGTGTTGACTTTGTTTACATAAGATGTAATATATATTAAATATGGATAAAGTTAAAAAGTAGTTAAATTTTAAATGAGAGTTAATGAAATTTAAAAGTTTTTTTTAGTTTGTATGAAATATGCTGAAACCAACTTATAAATAGAATTAGAGGAGTACTATTTACAAAGAGTTGAATGGACGATATCATAGTTAAGTAAAATTTGGGAAAATGCTTAGCTTCAATTGGCTCAAAAAGCCTTTATAGTTTTTGAAATAACAAGACTTATTATAAATTTATATTTAATTAATTTCAATTCAATATTAAAAAAAGTATGTGAGTTGAAATATTACAATACCAACAAAAATTGTTTCAATTAATAAAAATCCACTTATAATCTATAAAATTGTCTTGCTATTCGGAATCTTTTTTTTTTTTTTTAATCAGAGCTTGCTATTCGGAAGCTAATACTTTGATATTTTATGTACATGCATGCATACATATATATATATATATATATATATAGAGGGAGAGGAATATCAGAATAAATACATAAAGCTGAGAGCCGAGCTGAAGGGTCCGATTTTGCCTTTTACAGAGAAAAGTATGATGATGGTCCGATTGATTATGACTTGAGGGAGTCCGTGAGGTGATTGATGCGGGAGATCCACACCTTTTGAGTCTTTTCCTTCCTCATTCATTTCATCACGTGTCACCGTCCTAGTGGTTTTTTCATTCCATGTATGAAGCCAAAACAAATCAAATTTCAGTTTTGTTGACATTTCATATTGGAAAAATGCTTTTTATTTCCCATACATCTGTTCTTTTTTTTTTTTGGTACAAAGGATGAAGCTAAACTTTAAAAGACGAAAACAAAACAGAATCAAAGGGGATTAAAAGGGTGTTTGGGTAAAAATAAAACCATAGTTTCAGAAGTACTTTTACTGTATATGAAGTAAATATGTAGAGGACTTTGCCTCAATTTGCGAAAAAATGCTTTTCATCTAGGGTAAGCCAAACACCTCGTAAATCCCAGACTAAGTTAGCCAAAGCCCTTAAACTAGAGGGACAGGAGACGAAAAAAACTGTCTGCGCAAGACCCTCCTTCGCCAAAGCTTTTGCTAGGCGATTTTGCTCTCTTGGTATGTAGTTGACCTCCAGCTCCCAGTCATAAGTCATCATCTCTTTGATTCGATGAAAAATTAAGCTGCCAACCTCCTTCCTACTTTCTTTTTTCAGCATGGTCACTAGAGTTTTAACATCAGATTCCACTATAACTTTTTTGAATCCCATATCATGAACCAGGATCAGATCTCTCAAAATAGCCCATTCCTCCGCTTCAAAAACAGAACAACACCCCAGATGATGTGTAAACCCAGCAATCCAATGGCCATTAGCCCATTACAGTCCCTAATAATGCCCCCACATCCAGCTTTTGTGCAAGAGGAGGTCATAGCCCCATCTACATTCAGTTTGACTCAATCTGCGGGCGGTGGCAGCCATCCCGTAAGGAAACATAGTTGTTCCAAGTGTGCATTATTTCAAACACGGGATCAAGGGGTTTTCGAAAATGAGGTTAAAAAATAACCTTGTTCCTCCAAGACCATAATTTCCAAAGTATCACACCCCATAAAAGATCCCATTTCGTATCACCATTCCTACCAATATCATTCTTGAGGTTAAGAGCAAACCAGTCACACAGAGGGGCTGTAAAAAATTGTTTGAAATACTTGTGGCTTACCAATTGTACCCATATATTTTTCGCAAAAACACAATCCCTCACAATATGCAACACAGTTTCAACAAAATCACTGCAGTCTGGACATAAGGGAGAACAAGAAGACCATTTGCTTCTCCATGGATTTGTTGGCAATCTATTACTGAAGGCTATCCACAAGAAGACTCGAATTCTTTCAGCTCCCCTCCATTTCCATACATCTGTTCTTTTGTCTCCGTAGATAAGTTGTTCATAATATGGATCCAAATTTAGTAATTCAGGGATGGGAACTATACAACAAAATTTGTTAAAAATTAAAATTTCTGCATGATGTAACCTATCTCATTTCATTTCTTTATATGTTATTTCTTCACATATCAATACTTAAAACTTGAACCACTTTACTGCTAAATAATCTTCTAAAAAGAAAATTAAAGCGATTTATTTTTTTAGAACATTAAATTAAACAATTTTACTCTTTAGGATTTAATTTATGGAGTGTCTTTTTTTGGACTGTAATTTATGGTGTTGAGCAGGAAGGCATGTTGCATACTTCCATTGCAAGTACAATGCAGAGTTGCAGAGTTGCAGGGTTAAAATTCAAATTTGGGCCGAGTCCAGCCATGAGTCCAACAGAAAAATAAGTCCAAATAATTCAGCAGCAATTACCCAGACTGGACCCTAGACTGGGCAGATAACTAAATAACATATATCGGCCCTAGCCCAAATTGGTCAATAACGAGTACACTCTTTGAATCGAAGTTAGTCATAAAATTTTGAGTCAATAATAACTCATTCTTTATAATTTTAACTCACACTCATGCAACTTATTTAATTTTTATAGTTTAACTATTTAAAAAATTTGTCCCTATATTATAAAAAAATAAAGTTATAAATTTTATGAAGTGCAATGACTAAAGTTTTAAATAATTAAAATTATAGGGATGAGTAATAAGCTAAATACACATATATAAAATAAAAAAATGATTTTAAAAAATACCTGTTGAATTTTAAAATAATAAATAAATTTTGAAAAATAACCAGCATTATCTATTTATTATTTTAAAATTCAATATATATGTTTTCTGTCATTTTTTTTAAAATAAATATTTTTGGGGCATTGACGAGAGAAAGAGTCTCTTCAACCTCTGGAGCTAGAGAGAGGCTATCGACAGCAACCAACCAGCTGGATCCTCTGTTTTGAATTATGAAACTTAAAGTGAATCTATCAAAGTAGCCTGCAGCCAAAGTTGAATTATTCACCTTAAGGTCCGGTTTGTAAGAGGCATTGAAAATAAAGGGTAAGAATTAGAATTGAGATTGAGAAAATCTATTAAAAAAGTATTTTAACAAGAGAAATTACTTATTATATAGAATTGAATAAACTCTATATATATATATATATATATGGGATTGAAAAATACTATGCAAGGAGATGGTATTCACCATTCTATTTTGACGAGCTTGTCTGATATCATGTAATAAATAATTACTTATGTTAAATATTTTTTAATTGCAATTACAGTATTTATCCTTTATTTTCAATATCTTGCATCAAACAGGACCTAAGAGTCCATTCTACTGCTTCATCATGATTCATGATGAGCTTAAGAGAGAGACGAGGCTAGAAATGTATATTAACTAAATTGTATATTCACATGCATGCTTTTCCTCTTCCAATGTAAGCTAATGTTTAGTATGACTCAGCAGAGGCAATCCACCTAATTCAAAATGAATACTCCCAGACTCATTCTCTTATTAATGTTATTAAAAGGATTAGGAATCTTATCATGAGAGATTGGATCTTTTCTATTGATCAAATCTTAAAAAGGTCAATAGATATGCAAACTGGCTGGCTTATCAAACAATCATCAGAGTCTTGATATTAGAATCATTAACAATTTCTCATAAGATGTGTAGATTTTTGACTGTCCGATTTGTCTTATTTTAGTTTACTTTTGCATGGCTTAAATTTTGGCCATGTTATTGAAAAAAATTGATAATGTTGTGATTACAAATAATAAGTAGGTTGATAAAACAAAAGAGAAAAAAAGTAAATCATTTTCTTCATTTTGTGTTTTTATTAAAGTGTACACTCAATTTAACATTTTTGGGCATGAGCTAAGTTGAAAAGTTATTTCCAAAAACAATATTTTTATCATTTTGGAGATGCTAAATTAAGATTTTGGAGGTCCCCTGTGCGCTAAGGAACCAACCAAATAGGAACTCATTGTGCATCATGATTGACATTTCCTCGACTCGCAAAGCTTAAAAATTTCCCTCCTTTCGCGAGAAGAACCCTGAAGTGCCCCTCGTGTGTTTCTCTCTCTCTCTCTCGCTCGAGGCTTTCTTTCCTTCCACTCAAAGATGAATGAAAATGGAAGCGAAAGCTCTACCTACCCCGACTCTGATAATCAATCCCTCCTAATCAGTTACCAATTCATTTTCCATCCCTTTCACTGCACAGAAATCGCTAGAAGCCTCTTCATAAAATCACAAATACCCGCCTCCTCCAAATTCGTTCTGGATCAGCATTCAAACCGCCCAGAAAACACAACAAAAGTTCAGAGGAAGATGAATCCCAAGTGGATTCTTCTGTTGAGCATTTCGACGATATTAGCGATTGTTGTGAGCGGCCAATCGGCGGTGAAGCCGCTGGTGAAGATAGTGAAGGGCAAGAAGCTATGTGACAAAGGGTGGGAATGCAAAGGATGGTCTCCTTATTGCTGTAACGAGACGATTTCTGACTACTTTGAGACATACCAGTTCGAGAACCTCTTCTCGAAGCGAAATACGCCGGTGGCTCATGCAGTTGGCTTCTGGGACTATCGTTCTTTCATCACTGCCGCAGCATTGTACCAGCCTCTCGGATTTGGTACCACAGGAGGAAAGATCGGTGGACAGAAAGAGGTTGCAGCTTTTCTTGGTCATGTTGGCAGCAAAACCTCTTGTAAGTTTTCTGTTGCGTTCGTTCAAATATAGGAAGTGCATAACGTCTCCACCTCCACATCATTTCTGCTGCTTCATTGATCACAATGTTTCATGACATTTAAAGTAGGATGTATCACGATATAAGTTGTTCAAATACAATTTGAAGACTTGCAACCATCTGTATTGAGATAGTTTTGATGGACCTGTGATGGCTTCTTTTATTGTTCTCGTTAGATCCACAGCAAAGGAAGTATACAAAACTATATAACAGGTTTGGCTGGATTATTACGTTGTGATATGCAAAACAGACAGCCAATGGTTATGGGTACTTCAACCTTATCAGTTAGTTATATGAAAAGTTCAGAAAATTCAATCATTTGAATAGGTTGATTATGAACTGGTAATCGTTCGATATGGGATGTTTGAGATATATTTAAAAGCTTGGATGGTCAAAGCTTTCGTCCCTGTATCAGAGAAAATTATGATTAAAAAATGATTTCAGGTGGATATGGGGTGGCCACTGGAGGACCCTTTGCCTGGGGATTATGCTACAACAAGGAGTTGAGTCCTGATAAGTACTACTGCGACGACTACTACAAGCTAACCTTTCCCTGCGCTCCTGGTGTGGCATACTATGGCCGTGGTGCTCTGCCAATCTATTGGTACGCTTTTTTCGCAAGTGTTATTGTCTTTATTTAGTTATTTTCATAATTAATTATTTCAGATTAAGTCCTACCAAATTCTGCACCGAGTATTTAATGGGATGATACTGCAAAATGGGAAAATTTTGCATGATGATTCCTTGACGAAAAAATTTGTATGTAAAACTTGGCATTCTTATTGTGGGTTTGGCTCCTAGTTTTGAATGTCCAAACTGACTTTTGCAAAGCCCATCTTCGATAATGTTTGTTTGGATGATTCAAAATTGACTTTCGCAGAAAGAATTATTAACGCAAAACTGGGTTTTTTTGAACAGAAGATAGTTTCAGAAAACTGGGTTTTGCAAGCTGGTAACTGCACACACACTTAAGATGCTTTTGTTGATTTTCCATCAAAGGAACAAGCATGATGTATAATGTACTATGATTTGTGAAAATTGGAAGCCGTTAAAGAAGCATCTTGTAGGGAAAAGTTTGCAGGAGATATGTTCCTTTCTAATTTATTCCTTTTCATACGCATGAGTTATTTATGCTTTAGAGTTGAATTGCTTTTATGCTTTCCTAAATAATAGATCAAAGCATGGGTTATTTGACAAATGATGATGGGAAGTTATAGTATTTTCTTTAATGGAACTTTCACATCAGGAACTACAACTATGGGAAAACTGGGGAAGCCCTGAAGGTAGATCTATTGAACCATCCAGAATACATAGAGCAAAACGCTACCCTGGCCTTCCAGGCTGCAATATGGAAATGGATGACCCCTCCTGACAAGCATATACCTTCAGCCCATGATGTCTTTGTTGGCAACTGGAAACCCACAAAGAATGACACACTCTACAAGCGGGTTCCCGGCTTTGGCACCACCATGAATGTGCTGCATGGAGATCTTGTCTGTGGCGAGGGATCTGATAATGAGTCTATGAACAACATCATGTCTCACTATCTTTATTATCTTGATCTTATGGGTATTGGTCGGGAAGAGGCTGGACCTAACGAGGTTCTCAGCTGTGCTGAGCAAGCTGCGTTTAAGCCATCTCCTACTTCATCATCAGCAACAAATTGAGCTTTTACTTCATAGCGGTTGGCCTGTCTATTCTTGTATCCTCTTTGAATTGGTGGCAAAACTAATAAGCAAGGGCAAGTAGAGAATATTTCAACTACCTTGGCTTTCACATTGAAAGTAAAACTACTCCAAACACAGATTAATCTGTTGTGCCGCGATATATATCCTGGCTTGTATTTTCTTTTTCCCCTGTATAATTTGAATGTTTGATGTAAGGTTTGTATGAACAATTTTGTTGATATGTATGCATATTTGTGAATTGTACTAATCAAAATGGTTTAAGGTTCCTTCCATATGATTTTTCCTCGGGGCTTGAACGTAGAGCTGATATTGAGGTAGGTGGATTGGTGGATATAATATGCTTGGACTGACATAGGATGTGATTGGGATAACGGTAGCAGAAGTAATTTTTTTCAATCTGACTTTTACAGAAATCAAATTGAGAAAAAACAGCTTCTTTGAACTTATTACATAAGTTCGTTTCAGTAGCAGAAGTCAAATACACAAAATATGGATTTAAACATCATTTTTCAACCTACCTGTTACTTCTCTGGTTATGATGCACGTTTGGGCCTCCAAACGTGATCCCAAACACGCCTAAGTCTAAATTTAAATTTAATGTTTGATTAAAGAGGTTCATGGAATCATTTCCTAAGGAAAGAGATAGAGTAGAATGCCATATCGAGTGAAGCCTACCACTTTTTCTATCTCCCTATTGGATGGCTGTACGGCTCCAGGCAATTCTAGCCCCACGTTTGATTGTAGTAGAATAGGGTTTAATTGACAACGATATTTATTAATTAAATTTTAAATTCTTATTTTTTTCATTTCATGCTTGTTTTCCATTGGACTCTCGTCTTTGCTTCTTTTCTCTTTTGACAAGATGAAAAAAAAGGTCAATAGTTTTGACAAATATCTCAGCTAGGCCAAGTACCAAGTTAGGCCTTCAATCCCCTCCCAAAAAAATACTGTCCTTAATATAAGATTTATCTTAGGAGGTTTTATATTAAAGACCAAAGAGTACTAGGTTAGGCTAGAAATTGGGCTGACAATCGCAGCCATTTGAACATTCTATAATTGGGGTACAACTTGTATGTATATTTTGTACAACACATTAGTTTTGTGATTATTATGACTTTACAATTTTAATGTAGTAAATTTATTTACAATCTTTATATATAAAATAACGTTTAATTAATAAGTTCTTATCATTATAACTTACAAAAAAATATAACTTTCAATAATTGCTCTTCTTTTCTGAATGGACTTTCAATTCTTACATTACGTTTATGTATAATATGTTTTGGATAGAGTAAATTATACTTTTCAATTAATAGGACTATTTGTCTTTTAGTTTTTATGAGTTTTTTGCCTTATATTTTGACATAAACCTAAATCTCCTAACAGCCTCGTAACGTGACTTTACTTTTTCTTTTTTTTTAAAAAATAAAATATTTAAAATTAATTCCGCAAACACATTCTTTTTTTTTTTTTTAAATATCGTCAACTTCGTCACTAAAAATATTTGCAGTGCAGAAAAACAAAATTAACTTTAATACTCCCATATGAGATGATCATGATCCACATACGTCAGACACACTGTATCACTCTCTCGTTTCATGAATCCAAATCAGGGAAAGCACCGCTAGCTAATCACAACTGATTAACTGAGTAATAATAACTACGAAACAATTACCCAGAAAAACATGTTTTGTTAGTTTGTTTTGGTTTTAATTAAAGTTCTAACTATAAAACGAAAATAAAAACAAAGTTGCCAAAATGAGTGGCGCAATGAATCGGAGAACTCAGAGACACTCAATCATTCTTTCGCCCGTCTGAGTTATCGTAATCTCATTTTCACCTCTCAACCAAAACTCCAAAACATAAATATTCAAAGTTTGTCTCTTTTTCTAACACAGAAAGAAAGAGAGGTGGAGAGCAGCGACGATGGTGGGTGGCGACATAGACGATTTGCCCAAGAATGCAGCCAACTACACTGCCTTGACGCCCTTGTGGTTTCTGGAAAGAGCAGCTCTGGTACACCCCACCAGAACTTCCGTCGTCCATGGATCCCGCCGCTACACTTGGCTCCACACCTACCAGCGATGCCGTCGATTGGCCTCCGCGCTCTCTGCTCATTCCATTGGTCTCGGCAACACGGTAACTTTTCTTATCCGGTTGTTTGGTTTCTAAGAAAATGGGAAGCAGAAAGAAAATTTCAGTGCTCTGTTTTCTAATGATATTAAAAAGCTTTGACACGGGAGTTTGGTGAGGTCATAGCTACCATTAATTTTTCCAATTAGTTGCTTACTGGTTTTGTTGCCGAAAATTTAATATAATTACTCTGTTTTTAGATGAGATAGGAATGCCAGTGACACTGAGCTGAACAAGCCTCTCTTTCTCTTTTTGTATCCATTTCTGTTAATTTCATTAAGTATTGTTCGGTGCACTATGTGATTAAATTCCTCAGTTCCTCTTCTTGTTTGTTATAAGTTGAGAAGTATATTTTAAAAACAACCCTTGTTTTCTGATTTACTACTGTGGAAGAAGCAAGCATTCAGACTTCAGAGCATTCAATTTGCTTATTAATGTTTCTGATTTTCTAATGGGTTCTCTCTTGACGCAATGACAGATTAAGGGGAATGCATCTAAATGAACTTAACAATTGAGAGAGATAATCCTGATTATTCGCCGAAACATTTATGTATTATGGTTTGTGTTAGGGTGAGTTCATGTGTGTAAACTACATATGTGAAACAATTGATACAGGTGGCGGTGATAGCACCGAACGTGCCAGCTCTATACGAAGCTCATTTCGGAGTCCCAATGGCGGGAGCAGTGTTGAACCCAGTGAACATTCGCCTAAACGCATCAACAATAGCTTTCCTTCTGAGCCATTCTTCATCATCAGCAATCATGGCGGACCAAGAGTTCTTCCCTCTAGCAGAGGAAGCCCTGAGAATCTGGTCACAGAAGGACAAAAGCTCCTTCAAGCCCCCGCTGTTAATAGTGATCGGCGACGACGAGCACCGGGACCCAAAGGAACTGAGATCCGCAGTGGAGAAAGGGGCGATAGAATACGAGAGGTTTCTGGAGAGTGGAGACCCGGACTATGCATGGAAGGGTCCGGAAGACGAGTGGCAGAGCATAGCTCTGAACTACACGTCGGGGACGACGGCGAGTCCCAAGGGGGTGGTGCTGCATCACAGAGGGGCGTATCTGATGGCGCTCAGCGGAGCTTTGATATGGGGAATGAATGAAGGAGCAGTGTATCTGTGGACACTTCCCATGTTTCACTGTAATGGTTGGTCTTACACTTGGACTCTTGCAGCTCTTTGTGGCACCAATATTTGCCTTCGCCAGGTATTATATTATATTTTCCTTCCCTTGCTAAGCCCGAAATCTAGTCGTTTTGAGTTTTAAAAAGGAATAATTGTCCTGCATTTTACTATGGTTGTCCTTGATATGGGAGTTTTTGTAATAATAATAGTTCTAGTCAATACACTTGATTAATAATGATATTTTTAAAAAGACAACTTTTATTTCTTACAAATAACTAACTTAACTAGTTTTCTTAATCTATTCAAATTAGTCAACCAGTTATTATGTGTTAAGAATATGGGGCAGTATTAGACTATATATGACTTATATGTCAATGTTTCGTTATGGATTAATATCTATTTTGTTTAATTTGTGTGAATACCCAACAATTGGACGCATGCAGGTAACGGCAAAGGCAGTATATGCCGCGATCGCGGAGCACAAAGTGACTCATTTCTGTGCAGCTCCAATAGTGCTCAACTCCATTGTTAACGCTTCACCTGACCAAACAATCCTTCCCCTTCCTCACGTCGTTCACGTCAACACCGCCGGAGCCGCTCCTCCTCCCTCCGTCCTCCGCGCAATGTCCGAACGAGGCTTCCGAGTTACCCACACCTACGGCCTCTCTGAGACCTACGGCCCTTCCACCTTCTGCGCCTGGAAGCCCGAGTGGGACTCCCTCCCCCCTGAAGACCGGGCCAGGCTCAACGCCCGGCAAGGCGTTCGCTACGTCGGCCTGGAAGGCCTCGACGTCGTCGACCCCAAGACCATGAACCCCGTCCCTGCCGACGGCTTCACATTAGGGGAGGTCGTGATGAGAGGAAACGTGGTGATGAAAGGCTACTTGAAGAACCCTAAGGCAAACGAAGAAACTTTCGCGAACGGATGGTTTCGCTCCGGCGATCTTGCCGTGAAACACCCAGATGGGTATATAGAGATTAAGGATAGGTCCAAGGATATTATTATATCTGGAGGTGAAAACATCAGCAGTGTCGAGGTTGAGAATGTCCTGTATTCTCATCCTTCGATTCTAGAAGCTTCAGTGGTTGCGAGGCCTGACGAGAAATGGGGCGAATCTCCATGTGCGTTTGTGACCCTGAAAGAAGAATTGAACGATGATGAGCAGAAGCGTCGCCTGGTTGAAGACATCATCCAGTTTTGCAGGTCGAAGATGCCGGCTTATTGGATCCCTAAATCTGTAGTGTTTGGGCCCTTGCCCAAGACTGCTACTGGGAAGATTCAGAAACACGTGCTTAGGGCCAAGGCCCAAAACTTGGGCCCAGTCCGGATTAGCAAGTTGTAAGTTGTCAGTCCCGCTTAGATGAAGAGAAAGAAACAGAATGGGAGGTGGGGCTCACAACTAAAATTTTAAAGCTCTAAATTTGGAGTTTTTATCTAATGATTTTTGCATAAAAAAATAAATTTTTGGGAAAATTATAATTAAGAAATAATTTGTATTTTAAGTTCTGTTCACATTAAAATATTCAATTATTATATTAAATATGTTTGCTAAAAAAAATTAAATTCAGATCGTCCGGTTTTGATCTAAATGGTGCAAATTTGATGCTCATTATTGGTATTGGTATTACTGTTGAAATGGATCAATTAAAGAGATAGAGATGGGAGAAGGGGTGTTATATCTTATTCCTTTGGGGCCTCACAGAGGCGGTCCACCTGGACTGTCTTCACATCAAAATGCAGTCCAAGTTTAGACCTAGCGTCTTGGGAACAACCTCCGTTCCTTGCCCTGCTTGTTTTTAATTTTCTTTGCGCATTGTTTATTATTAACGCAGAGGCATTTCTGGGTCCTACGTACTGTTAGTTAAGTACACATATAAAGTTTCCAAAAGTTCATTCAGGATTGATGCAAAGCCTATGGCTTAATAGTTAATACTTATCTCTTATTTTCACCACACAATTTTGGACCCTCCCCTATCTGCTTGCCTTGTATTTCTTGAACTTGAACTGATGCAGATATATGGTATTTTGTGCGGCAAAGCTAGGTCGGATAGGAGCAAATATCAGATCTCGACCCAAACAAAAAAAAAAACTATTTTTAAGAGCTTTTCTTCTTAAGTTCTTAGTATTTTCTCATCCTTAATTTTTCCTCATTCAAACAATCAAACATAGGATAAGGCTTGTGTTGTGACAATTCTGATATGATATATATATATATATAGACACACACATACACACACGATCCTCACAGAGAACGTGTAATTTTAAAGACAATTAACTAACTTATATGGGAAGTGTAAATTAGTTTTCAAAAAAGCCTTATAATTTTGAAGAGAATGGAGTAATAACAGTTTTTATACTATGACATGAACAATGACGTGTACAAATTAAGAAGAATCTGCTCAGAAAGAGAATTAATCAAAGCATTAGCAGGCTAAGGCAGAGGTATTTTTACCTGTGTTGAAAGCAACCATTCAATTGGGAGGCCAGGGAGAGTTTCAACATCACTGCATAACTAATTGATATGTTTATTCAAACACGCTGTCTGCGACATTATTGACCCCTCAAACCTAACTGCTCCCAAAAATTCCATGAACTACTACTCGAGGACCCCACACTCATGAGCATTGATTAAAATAATCAAAGTTGGATGATTGCTTTGGTAAAAGCTAGCCAGCCCAAATGGATATAAATATAAACAAGTTCTAAAAATATGATAAAGGACCAAGGAATAAAGCTTCAAATGAAATTAAATCAGAGAATGTGAAAAATTAGGGTGGCTCTTGTAGTGGGCAAATTAAAGCAGAGATTCTCTTTAAGTCACTGTCGTTTAAGGATAAGAATGCAGGAACACGCATATATGTAGATGTTTCTCAAGCGGAAGAGCTTCATCAAAATCCTATCAGCTTGTTACTTATTATTCTCATCTATCTATTATGTATGGCCAAGTGTCATCTACGTCATCTAGCTATTTATACTTAATTAAAAGCTTGATTTGAAATCCTGGCTTCATCCATACCGCACGTATGTGTCTCTCTCTCATCCAAATATTGTTTTCATTTGTATTATCAAACTTCTCAAGGAATTTGGATTTGTGTGGGTCCGTCTTATTTATTGGATTTGTTCATAATTTTATCGCCTTTAACTGAGACACCTCGTCTTATTTATTCCTCTCCTAAAACCTGCTTTTTAGGAGTAAAATAATTTTTTTTATTTTACAGATTAAACTTGTATCTCTTAATATTATTTCTGATTCTAATTATAAAACTTCATTTATAATTTATAAACAAGATTTTATAATTAAAACAGATAGCATGTGAAAAAAGTTAACCAGTGTGCGTATCATTGCGACGCAAGTATGTTGAAAAGTATCCAGTGAAATATTACAATATTCCAAGCGGTTGTTGTAAGCTTGACCAGGAAAAAAAAAAAAAAAGGCGGTTGTTGTAAGCGGCGGTTGGTGACACGTCAGATTCAGTGAATCTGTTACATGCGGTTGCAGTAAAATCTGTTAAACAGTAAGGAACTACGGTTTCCCCCATACACAGCTACAGTCATCACCAACAATTTTGACCGTTGACTTTCCCTCGTAATCATCCTCGCCAATTATTGTTTAACTATGTACCAGCATATTGCTACTAATATGGATTATGCCATGTATATATATGTGTGTGTGTGTGTGTGTGTGTGTGTGTGTGTGTGTATGGAGTGAAAATTACATAAAACAAAACTTTTGCATTTATACATTACTATAAAACATAATATTAGTGATAATGCATGGTAAGAGTATCCCTATCAATGACTTTGGCATTTTATCTCCTCTCGTCGTCTTCATAAAGTTCCTATGTTAAATTTTTCTTATCCTAACTAACTTTTTTGGTATGAAAATCAGCTCATTTTCATCAATAAAATTTTCAAGGAGATACCTAATTTTCCCTATTATAAAGTACAATTTCTCTTAATAAACATGAATTAATTATACTATTTACCCTATATTTAGGCGTAGATGAAGCGCTAATACAACTTCTTACATTATTCTATCCAATTTTTCAGTTAGTTCTCCAAGTTTTTACCTTTTTTAAAGGAAACCAGTTTTTTAAGACCGCACATATATTCATGTCGATTTTATATATGGTCTTCTTTTCCAGATATTGAAATATATAAGATGCTGAGATCAAACAACTACAAAAGTGAAAAAAATTCGTTTCCTTTCTTTCCAGTGGACCAGCATCTGTCCCTTTCTATTGACACACACACACACACACACACACACTTCTCGAAGATATTAATGCAATTTGTGTGTGTGTGTGATGCCTCCACACCAATAATATAATAGTACATTTTTTAAACAAAATAGCTAGAGCAAAAATTAAAGATAATAAAACATGCGTGTAAAATACAGAAAAAAAAGAGAGGAGAATTTCATAGACTGGTATTCTTGTGTCATTATTTAAATTGGATTTCTGATTAGATAATTACTGTTACGAAAATAAATAACTTAATTTCTGTGTACATTATAAATTAAATAAATATTTTTAGTCAAAATACTAAAATACTTCGTGGTGTATATATACTACCCTATATAAGCTTGAAATTGAAGGTTGTCTCCCGATGGAAAAAGTGTTTGGTGGCATTTTCTTTTTTTATACAAACCTGTCTTCATTTAACACAACTACAAGGAAAAAGACAAGTCATCAACCTTATCGCACAATGCATATAATGCTTATAATAACTGATAATATATATTACAATGCTGCTCTGATATGTTTTGAAAAAGAAATAATTTTTTTCCCTCGCAATATTATTTTGTATATTTATCATTATTAAATGTTAGGCCCTTTCTTCTTTTTATTGATTATTTATTGCATAGCTAAAGGGTCAAAATATAAATATCATTTAAAGGGTGCAGTGAGTAGCCGATGATATCAAATCGTCCAAATTATTATTATCATGTTTATATATAATATGTCCATGCTAAGCTAAGCAACGACCTAGTTTGACAGTGTCTTGTCATAAAATGAATATAAATTTCAATATTTTTTATTTAATATAAATTATATGGATTTAATATTTTACTCAGCATTTAAGGTCGTCACAAAATACTTTAATCAATATCAAATATAAATGTATAATTATTGGCATCATTCTATATGCTATAAATAGTATCAATAATGTGGGGAATGTACAATTTTAACAAGTTACATTAGATAAAAGGTCTAAATGGTAAAAATTGAAAAACCTTTTTTTTTTAAATTAAAAATAAATAAAAATAAAAATAATCTAAATCAAATTTCAAAATTAGCGAACTCATATATATATAAATAGAATTTTGTGCCGGTTGGGCATCACTACCAACAACTTATTTTTATATTTTACAAGACAAAAATTTTCTCATATATTTATTATATATGGCATAAAATTACTTAAAATAAATTAATTTAAAAAAACACTTAAGTCCCTATGCACAAATAGAAATAATATTAAGATTCTTTAAATTATAGGAGAGAGAAACAAATGAAAAGAAAAACAAAGAAGAAATTGAAACATTTAGTAGGGACCACAAACATGTAGATGCCCACTCTAGTCTCATCTCTTTACTTGGTTTGAATCTTTTGTGTTTCTATTTCTAATATTTCAAAGGCATTTTAATCGTTTCAAACAATTTAAACTAAACCTTTTCCCTCTCCTCATACACTTTCTACTATATATAACATGCATATATTTTGGTCACTTCCCAAAGCAGACATTAGGTAAAGTGGCAAACTATTTCAGCGCAGGCGAGGGAATTTCATAAAAGCTAAAATAGCTTAATTAGGTTTGGCATCATCATTATTCACTAGCACGAAGGATTCGAGAATTGCGTTTTAATATAATCCAGTTATCAATTAATTAATTAACCACCAAGTACTTTTTTATAGAAGTATAGATTCTGAATTATTCTTTTGTAGCATATGTATATTTTTTAAAACGAGGAAGTCACGCGGACCGTTATTAAATATGTGAAATGGGGACAGATTAAATAGTGCATTATGGGCATTCATTTAATAATTCCGAGATCTGAAAAATGTTGCCTTTTTTAATACTACCTTATTCTTGCATGATTATTTTTCAAATGATTTAATCATGGTCATTTACAATTTTATATTTGATATCGCGAATAAAAAATTTCCTCGAAAATTATCACAATTTTGTTCTTCTTTTTTATCCTAAAATAAAGTGTGAAGAGATTCGTTATCAATTATGGAGGGAGTCGTGGTAACACGTGCGAATGAGGGTCAACGAGGCTTGTCCTCTTATGCTGGCAGTAGCACTGGGCCAAGGGCAATGGGCGATGGGCGTGGCTCGGATAATTTTTTTTTTTTTTAAAAAAAACTTTCATGCAAAAGAAATATGTTTTTCTTCATAATTCTTTGAAGATAAAATGTCTCAATTCAGGCAATAAGGTAGGGTGGAGGTTGTAAATAATACTCCAAACCCTCCCACATGTAGCAAAAAAGGAAGGAAAAAAATCTCGCTTTAATATATATATTATAAATGACAAAACACCGATAGAGTTTCATCTTATTTTATCTTAATTCTTAAAAAATAAAAATTTAAATTTAAAATGTTAAAATATTTGTCTTCTATGGTATTCAGATAATAATTTTTTAGATTGTCCTGTAAAATAGGAATCTTCCATGAAAATTAGTAATGAATAACTTATGAAATGGAAAATGTCCTATTTGGTTATAAGGAGAAAGAAATTGTCTTTAAAAACCAAAAAGCGAAATATATTATATTTGTTACAATACTATTTAATTACTGCCTCCGATCCTAATAATAAGATTTTGTTTATAATCTACAAATGAAGTCTTATAATTACAACTGAAGGCAGTATTATTTAACAATAGTTTCTATTTTTATTAGGTTTTACTTACAGAACAAAAGTGACTTTTTTTATTTATATATTATTTTATTTTATCTCCTTTTTTTTTAATTGTACCCTATCATTTTTGTCAAATACTCGAATACTAGCTTTTAACAATCTCAATTATTATGGCTTATCAAAGGACAATATCCTGTTGATAGATTCCAAATAATTCCTCTCTCTCTCTCTCTCTCGCCAGCATAATTCATGTATATAACAATATTTTAGTAATACCCCCTCTGTGATTGGGTGGCTCTACAGGTTGGCATAGACCTTTTTGCTTCTTTTTTTTTTTTCAATTAAACATTTTTTTACCATATGCATGCATTGCATATGCCAAAAAGCCGAGAGGGGGATATTGTCCTTTGTCTGATTAAATAAATCAACCTTTTGAAATTTGAATGCGTAATGCAGTGAGAAAAGGATAAAGATTTTCATGTTTTTTTTTTTAATATAAAATGTACTCCCTCCCAGCTTAATAAATAAAGTTCATTCGAGATTTTTAATTTAACCTCAAATATAGTTTTATTTTCTCTTATTTTTCATATTAATTAAATTTTCTCTCTTAATATCTCTACTTATTGAGATATTGTTTTTTTATCTTCCCATCTGAAATTTCAATCATATGAAACGAAGCATCAGAAATTTTATATAAACGATCAGCTTATCTATTTTTTTTATAATTGAATTATCTAACTAAAAGAAGAATCTTATACTTAAGGTCACAAGACGAGTAGTGAGTTGCAATTTGCAAGTTGCAAGTTGAGGAATGGGAAGAATAGCAGTGATAGAGACAAAAGCACACTCATTAAATTCTGCAAATGAAGTCACGGGATTTGATCTTTTCCTGCCACTTTTTTCTCAGTCTTGGTCTCCCAGTAACAATAACATCACGGGTATGCATTTTGAACATTATTAACTTTGGAAAAAAAAAGGATTAATTGGTAAGTAGGGAGGGACGAGTGATTATATCTATTTGTGAACTGTATCGAAGCAACTGTCTCTGTTGCATTATAGTACTTGGTTTTGGTGAAGAAAAATCTCAGCTTCACATACCAACTGTCCAAATTCTTGACTTTTATAATAATAATACTCTCATTCCCCTCTGTGTGCCCACCCAACAACAGCAAGACACAGGCTTTTACTAGTTTTAATTCTCTGCTTTTCCTCACCTTCTCTTTATTCCATGTTTGATTCCCCCTCCATAAATTGAATTTTATCATTTTTCCTCTTCAAATTGGAATTTGTAATAAGACGTGTGGATAATGTAGCAAGTAAAAGAGAGATACTCATATTAGCTTTCAAACTCAAAATATCTTATTTAAAAGAAATAACTGTTCTTTCTAACCAAAATAACTGTTGAGTCGCGCTAACAACCCTCTTTTAAACATTTCTTTATAATGAGTTAATTACAAACACACACACACACATATATATATCAAAGAAAGCAATATCAATAATATTACTGTGTGCGCGCGCAAGAAAACTAGGTTGGAGTGTGAAGAGATTCCCGGGTCCGTGATAGAATTTTTTTTTTTTTTTGGGGGACTCCGATCTCTTTCTGTGCACAAATCCACAGGCTAAAATGGCGTTCGTCTTTATTAATCAACTAATTAACTCCTTTCTTAAATTTTTCCGAGTCATGTTTCACTGTTATGGGCCCTTAATAATTACTTACATAACTGATTTTAGCATCACACCTATAACAATCGAGGCAGCCCCCACATTAGGCTCAACCTAATTAACTGCGTGTTACACTCACTCACTTCTCTCTCTCTCTCTCTCTCAAACACACAAACTATAATAATAACTTTTTGTCTAAAATATAATTCACTTTTAATTATTTTATCGAAACTAAGGAATAGTAGTTAACTCTGCCCTATATTATTTCTGCATCAATGTATACGACCTATAAATATGATTAAAATTAAAAATTGACAATTAATTACTTTTTAAGTAAGTTATATTATGAACACATATAATGACTTTTTCTAGAAAGCAACCCTATATTTTGGATGGGAGGGCTTTATATTTCTCCATCTCTTTATATGTATGATTCATATCCCTCTCATCAGTCTCACTCACTCTCAAAGGACGACGTGGAAACCTAATCATGAAACCAATCCTCTTTCACTAAGCCCTTCAAAAGACGCAACCCCTCCTGATCCCTCCTCACTCTCTATATATAGCTTCCTACTTCTCTTTCATTTCGCTCACTTCATCACCCACAAAAAAGCTCTTTGGCTCTGTTGTGTTATCACAACTATGAGAAAAAGAAGTTTATTGTTTTTGTTGTTGTTGTTAGTGGTTACTTTTAATGGCTTGTTCTGGGCAAGTGAAGGGAGGGTGCCCTTTGCATGTGACCCTAAGCATGGGATGACCAGGGGGTTTAAGTTCTGCAGGGTGAACGTGGCCGTTCATGCCAGGGTTCAGGATTTGATCGGACGGCTCACATTGCAGGAGAAGATAAGGTTGCTGGTGAATAATGCGATTGCCATTCCCAGGCTGGGCATTCAGGGATATGAGTGGTGGTCGGAGGCGCTTCACGGCGTCTCTAATGTGGGCCCCGGCACCAAGTTCGGTGGGGCCTTCCCGGCCGCCACTAGCTTCCCCCAAGTCATCTCTATCGCCGCTTCTTTCAACCAGTCTCTCTGGAACCAAATCGGACGGGTCAGAATCACCCTCCTCCTCTTTTTCTTTTGCTTTCAAAATTACTTGTCCTAACAAGATTCTTTCCTTACTTTCCTTTTGTCTTTTTTTAATTCCCCCATTTCTCTCTGCCCATACGTAATTAATTATTTTATTATCTCCATGTCACCATACGCTGGGTGCTCCTTTTTTTTTTGTTGAAGAAGAATAAATTATTCAAAATCTTCTCTTTTCATCCACTAGTTAGAGCCACACACACACTTTAATTTCCTAAACTTCAAGATACGGGAAAAGACAACAAAAATTAGTTCATTAATAGAGAATTTCGTCCCTAAATTTATAAAAATAATATTCCATTACATAAAACGTAAATTTACAAAAGGGGACAATTAAGAGTTTAGCTTTTCTTTTCGACTTCAATATAATATTGCTTAATTTTAATGTTTGGTCAAGTGATATTATATTTTTTTAAGATTTCTCTAAATATCTGTTTTGATGAAGGATTCATATATGTATGTATGTATCTATCTGTATGTACGTAAACTGCTGTTTGTGTTTATATATAAATTATGGGAATACGGTCCTTAAAAATATACAGAAAGGTACTAAGTTGATAATTGACGAATAATGTAAGAATATGATCATATTTTTCACAAAATTACTTTAAAATCATGCGTTCATAATTACTTTGACAACGACTAAATATAGAATATAGGTCACATATATCTTGAGGAGAGATTAACTACAATACTATACACACAGATATGCGTCCCATGTGGCTTGACAATTTGGGAAGCATATATTGGAAAAGGAATATATTAGAAATCTGAGAACCATCATCTCAGTGTGTTTACTGGAATACGACAGTGATACTCTGAGAGAGAGAGAGAGAGAGAGAGAGAGAGAGAGAGAGAGAGAGAGAGATCAGAAGAAGAAGTGGCCATAAATAAAGCTCACCAAAACAAAACTCCATCACGCACGTCGCACGCCATTCTATCACAAAACTAACAGACAAAAATAGCTTCACTTACATGACCAATCACTAGACACAATCCCAAGTCTAGCTGTCTGTCTTTAATGTTCCGTGTTTTACCCTATATCTTCGCATCTTTTTACGTTCAAAGCTTACGATAATGCTACCTCACATACCATCCTTAATTTGCTGTCTTACTTAGTTTTCTTACCAGTCATCAATTCATTTAATATCTAGTTGATAATACTCCTTCGGTCCTTAATATAGGATCCAATTGTTGAGTTGGTTTTGATCCTAAATATAAAACATATTTCTCATATTTATCAATTTTCTCTAAATTACCTCTATAGATACTCTCCCAACCATAATCAAGTAGAAGATGAAGAGGGGTATTAAGAAAGATGATTATGGTGTTTTAGGAAAAGCGTGTCACATTTCTTATAATTAACTAATTTACCTAACTTCCTGAATCTAATCAAATTAGTTAAATATGTCCTATATTAAGGACCGGAAGAGTATATCTTTTCAATTAAACATCGCTTGCCTTATTCGTATACATATGTAATATCACAGACCACACAGACCCAAAAGTTGATTCTTCTTATTATGTATAAATTAGTTGCCTTTTTATTGGGTAAATGCATAGGACGCCAACCCAATGAGAACTGAAAGTGACCCTACGATATAGCAAGTGGCCTGTGTGTGTGTGTGTGTGTGGGGATTTTTGAATGTAAAGTAAAATTCGTTCATAAGCTGCTTTTTGTCCCAACCGTGGCATGAGACCCAATAGAAAACAGCTAAGCCTATATATGTTCATGGCTTTTTCAGAGACACAAAAAGGTTGTACCGCCTTTTTAACTTATAGTGTTGGAGGTATTATCACTCAAATTATTTTAGATTCCTTGACTTTGGCTATAGTGCTCGGTATTCTTGTTGTGGAAATTTAAAAGAAAATATATTGGCGTTGTTTCTTTGTGAGTTAGTTTTGTGTGGGAAAATGACAAAGAGAAAAAGAAAAAAGGATTGAATAGTGATGTTACAGTAGTGTCACGTGTTTGGCTTTGTCGCAGGTGGTTTCTGACGAAGCAAGGGCCATGTACAATGGAGGAGTGGGAGGGTTGACATATTGGAGTCCAAATGTGAACATATTTCGGGACCCTCGGTGGGGTCGAGGACAGGAGACTCCCGGCGAAGACCCTGTTCTCGCCGGAAAATATGCGGCCAGCTATGTCCGGGGACTCCAAGGCGAGGGCGCCGGCAACCGCCTCAAGGTGGCTGCCTGCTGTAAACACTACACCGCCTACGATCTTGATAACTGGAACCGCATCGATAGATTCCACTTTAACGCCAGGGTATGTCTCTCTCTGCTGTGTGCGCGTGTATTAATAAAGCAAATACTTTTTAATTAATTATTATTAGCGATCATGAATAGATAATATGAATTATCAAAAGCTAAGAAGAAAATGACTACATATCCACTGTCCAGCTAGCTTGTGACGAAAGGTATGATTATGGAAAAGAAGAGAGCTGCTTTTGTTTGTCTGTGTGATCATTTTCGACTTGGATGAGGTGATGTCAAATTTGTAGAAATGTTGGCGCAAGTGGTCGGTGAGGAGTGGAACCCACTTGCAACCATCAGCGATTCCATTTCCATCCCCATATCTAAAATAAACTAGGACTTAATAGAAATAGACAACATGCCCTCCGGTTCCTAACGTGTTTATCATTTGTTCAAATTAATTTACCTAACTTATAATAATATAATATTACAGGAGGATTTTTTCAGAGTTATGAGATCACATTTAATACAGTTAGTTAATTTGTCTAACGATTCAAACCAGTTAAACAGCAGCTCTTATGTTAAGTGGTGGAGGGATATATATGTAATGTAGGTGAGCAAGCAAGACCTGGAAGAGACATACAACGTTCCATTCAAAGCGTGTGTGTTGGATGGGAAAGTGGCAAGCGTGATGTGCTCTTACAATCAGGTGAATGGCAAGCCCACCTGTGCAGATCCTGATCTCCTCCGCAGCACCATTCGCGGCCAATGGCGACTCAATGGCTACATTGTCTCAGATTGTGACTCAGTACAGGTTCTGCATGAGAGCCAGCACTACACCAAGACCCCCGAGGAAGCCGTCGCCAATTCCATTAAAGCCGGCCTTGATTTAGACTGTGGGCCCTACTTGGCCGTCTACACTGAAGGCGCCATCAGGAACAAGCTTCTTACTGAGAATGATGTCAATCTTGCCCTCGCTAATCTTCTCACCGTCCAGATGAGACTGGGCATGTACGACGGCGATCCGTCGGCCCACCCCTATGGCAATTTGGGCCCAAAAGATGTCTGCACCCCGGCCCATCAAGAGTTGGCCCTTGAGGCTGCTCGGCAGAGCATGGTTCTCCTCCAAAATAATAGGAACTCGCTGCCCTTATCCCCTGCCCGTCACCGCACCGTAGCTGTCATTGGACCCAATTCTGACGCCACTGTTACTATGATAGGAAACTATGCTGGTAACCTATATCTACCAAATAATTTAAAGCTTGATTATTAATTTATTATTCTTATGACATTTCTTGTTAATATCTTGAACTTTAATTTGGTAATGGTAGGCGTGGCGTGCGGTTATACGACACCCTTGCAGGGAATTACAAGATATGTTAGGACCATTCATGAAGCAGGATGCGCCGACATTGCTTGTGGTGGCAACCAGCTATTTGGAGCTGCGGAAGGTGCTGCCAGCCGGGCTGATGCAACTGTTTTAGTGATGGGCCTTGATCAATCCATAGAAGCCGAAGCTCGGGACAGAGATGGGCTCCTCTTGCCGGGCCTCCAACAAGAGCTTGTCTCTAGGGTGGCCAAGGCCTCCAAGGGCCCAGTTGTGTTGGTCCTTATGTGTGGTGGGCCCGTAGATGTCTTATTTGCTCAAAATGACCCTAAGATCAGTGCCATCTTGTGGGTGGGCTATCCAGGCCAAGCCGGGGGAACCGCCTTAGCTGATGTGCTTTTCGGCGTTAGCAATCCAGGTACCCTATAGCCACTTTCATTGGGCCCATCTATGGCCTAATATTTGACACTCACGCAAGATTTTGGTTGGGCTCTTGTTCTTGTTTTAGGTGGAAGGCTGCCCATGACATGGTATCCACATGCTTATGTCACTAAAGTACCCATGACTACCATGGACATGAGGCCCAACCCAGCAACTGGGTATCCAGGAAGGACCTACAGATTCTATAAAGGCCCAGTAGTGTTTCCATTTGGGCATGGGCTTAGCTACACGAGGTTCACCCACACCTTAGCCCAAGCTCCCACAGAGGTCTCATTGGCTAGACTTCAAGCTCAAGCCTTGACGAACTCAACCACATCAAACCGAGCAATGAAGGTGAGCCATGTGGACTGCAGCAAAGCACTGGAATTGGGCATCCACATTGATGTGAAAAACGAAGGCCCAATGGATGGGGCCCATACCTTGCTGGTATTCTCAAAGCCCCCCTCTGGAGGAAGATGGTCCGAAACGAAGCATTTAGTGGGTTTCCACAGGGTTCATGTGCCTTCAGGATCGAAGCAGAGAGTGAAGGTCGGGGTTCATGCGTGCGACCACCTTAGCGTTGTGGACGAGTCTGGGATTCGAAGAATCCCATTCGGTGAGCATGAGCTTCATATTGGTGATGTCAGGCATTCTCTTTCGGTGCAAGCCATGGAAGAGATCAAGTCTTAAGAAGAAAGACTAGCCATATGCTTGAGGTTTTAGCAGAAAGCAGCAATTATTATTAATGGTATTGCTGGGCGAAGCCCAATTTGGTGATTTCAAAAACAGAGGAAATAAAGAGAGAGAGAGAGAGAGAGAGAGAGAGAAGTTACTGTGTGATTCGAGTTATAAGATATAGAAATAGGTGAAAAATAATTGTGAATAAGATTGAAGTGAAAGTGGTGTGTGAGATTATTGAAGATGTGAAGTTGATAGAAGAGAGAACAGGTAAAGATATTTGTAAGCCAGGAATGGTGCAAGCAAGTGTAGTTAGATTTGTTGACAGATGTTGAATGGTCTCATGGAATGGAAAGCAACATTGTTCATAATCCATTCTGGTTTTTAAACGCAATGAAAAGTTGAATTCCAATTCCAATATCCAGAATTTTCTGTCAAGTAATGGACTTCAGACTCTGAAATTTAGTTTGTCTGGTCATCAACAATCCATTCGGCATTCGTCTTGTTTGCTCTCTCTCTCTCTCTCTCTCTGCTCTTTCGAAATAAAAGCCAAGACTGTTCAATAATAAAAAGTAAACGAAGAGAAAATTTAAAAAACAAGGTTCAAAAAGAACGCGGTTTAAAGTAATCTAACCAGATAGTTACAGTATTAAAATAAATAAATTTGAGCGGAACCTGAAGGCCAAACCTGATAAATTAAGGCTAATATTTAGGCAGGTCAAATCCCAGCAAATTAAAATCTTCGTAGAACCAAAATGTTTCCCTAACTTGTAAGTTAAGCATTGCAAAACAAGGCAACTAATGTGCAAATTGATGAAAACATTTTAATTAGGTTTGAGTTTTACTACTCAAAACAAGGAGAATTAAACCCAAAGTTGGTGGCTTTTTGCTCAACAACTGCTCTCGTTCTCGCTGGTTCCATTTTATCGCCCAAAAGTAGTGAGTTTGTGAATTATTCAAAGACATGCAAATTTTGTTAAGTTCATCAAGAAATTAAAACTGTTGGCCCAAGAAAAAAGGAAGAAAGATCAATAAAAACATTACAGTAGTCAATTTGGTAGGCAACGTTGGGTAGGAAATTAAAACTCGGCATTGTCACACGCCCAGATCCATATATATATGTGTGTAAATATATATATAAAATACATGTGTGTGTAACATTTCATTATCATAATCTGGGAATTGCCATAAAGATGAGACGACGCTGGATTTTAGCGTTAGCTCTTGTATGCGTCTGCGTCTGGAAAAACTTTGGTGCGTAATATTCAGAAGACATATGCATGAACGTGGTTTACTGTATAATCATATTAGTTAGTATTTGATTGTTTAATTAGATTTTGGAGATTATGAGGGTTTGAATTTGATTTAATCACAGGGATTAATGGTGATGAGGAGGAACCACCGTTAGAGACAAGTGGTGCTGATCCAGCCCAGATTGTGGCCAGAGCATTGCTCTGTTTCAACGATAAATATGTAACAAATTCCATTCCTCTTGATTTGAGCAAAGAATATATGTTTTTGATGTGGTTGATGATGTGTTAATTTGTTTCCGCATATGTATTACATGAAATGTTAGATATATAAGAGCTGTGAAGAGTCATGGAGATTGACCGAAGAGGGGAACCTGAAGGTGCCAGAAGATAAAACTGAAGAATTCTGTGAAGGGCCATGTCTGTCGGAGACATACTTGGTACTCTCATGCATCGACAACATTTTCGCCAACTTTGTCTTCTACAACAGAGCAACCATTGAGGACATTAAGGACACTGTTCAGGCTGGCTGTGGCTACGGTCCCCAACGAGGTCTCTTTTTTCTTACTTCTCTCAATTATTTTTACTTCTTTTATTTAGAGGGACAGGTCTGTCAATTGGCAGGCTAATAAATCCGACCAGTGTATATGTAATTTTCAAAAAATAATTTGCATCCTTCACCTCAGAACATGTCATATATGTGACGGATAATTTTGAATTGGTTTGATATGTGCAGGAAATTTTGATGTGGCGGAGCACATGGAGGGTGAAGAATACAATGGAGGGAAGGCTACCAGTATCAGCCATGTTCTATTGGGACTTGGCTTGATCATCATGGGACGTGGTCTCTTGCTTTAACACTAATATGATTATATTCTAACATATTGAAGCAGTACAATGATATGCTCTATTTTAAGCTTTTTTCATTTTCATTTGTACTATAATATATATATACACACACACTTCTTGTAGTATAAGTTTTTGTTTTTTGGGTCACAATAGTTCGCGTACAATTTACTTTATCATATGAGTTCCGTGTGCTTGGAACTTGTGGGATTGAAGAAAAACAGGGGTTTTCCATATGACTAAAGTAAGATAATGATCATATATGACGTTCATGCCTTTAACTTCTCTGTTTTTATGCCATTTTATTGGCTATTATATTGCCTTTCAATACAACACTGTGCTCTGTTATGATGAAAAAGAAGTAGCAGATTGGATGGATTGCAATCAGATGAAGAATCCTAATTCATTTTTATTGAACTCCATTCAGCTGGATGCTCTGTGGTTGTCAAAATAATTAAGACCAATGCGCGTATTCCCTCTCTCTGTTTTCTTTGCTTACATTAAATACTTGTATATTATATGAACCATCTTATATGATTGTGATTTACTGTACCTAAACTATTTTAAGATTGCAATATCAATACCCCTCCGATCTTTAATATAGGACCTAATTCTTGAGTTAGTTTTGATCTTAAATATAAGGCTCATTTCTTATATTTATCAATTTTCTTTAAATTGTCCCTATGGATACTCTCTCAATCATAATCAAGTAGAAGAGGGAGATGAGGTATTAAGAAAGATGATTACGGTGTTTTAGGAAAAATATATCATTTTTCTGATAATTAACTAACTTACCTAACTTCCTTAATCTAATTAAATTAGTTAAATGGGTCTTATATTAAGAATTGAAAGAGTAATATGTAAATACATTTAGCATGCGTTCGATTTATAAAATCAAATTTCAAATTAAGCATGCAGACGTAAAACTGGTTTGATCGCTTAGATCATCAATGATATGCTTTAAATATCCGATTAAAACTGCTCTCGATTCAAGTTTCAAGTTTCAAATTTCAAATTTCAAATTTCAAATTCAAGTGATGACCCCTCATGGGACTACTAAATAATGTCTCATGCACGGTTTAATGTCCTCGCAAAGGCTAAACAATGATCTTTTTCTGGATTAATACTCATCATGCATCTTCAATTTTTAAAGTTTGATATCGTTTTGGTTTTAATATGCTAATTTTTAAATTTTAGAAACCAAAACTAAAATAAAGTTAATTTTATGAACTAAAACTCTTATTTCTTGAGTTATTTAAGTAACTTTTATTTAACAAAAAAATAACTGACTTTTTTTTTTGAAAGAAAAATTACTGAGAGAACCGATTGGTACAGGCAGCATCATCTCAGTAGGAGAAATTGGTAGTACCTACTAAATGGCCACGGAAGCAAGTTGATAGGGTGCCGCTTTAATTTGGTCATTTATTATTTCTTTGAGGGAAGAGTTAGTTAGGGCTTCTTGAATGCTTCTTCTTGTTGTTATTTTAATTTTCCCCCCAAATAAATAAATTAAAGAATTATCTAATTTAATTCTATTCTACCAAATATACACTCACAGTCATCAGCCATAACTCTCACCTTATACACACTTGCCTTCCCCTTTTAGAATGCATCCATGTGATCCTATTTAATATTTCCTTCAATGTTGAAATGTCATTGATGCTTAAAATTTCATCCTCAAATTTCACACCATATTTATAATTTTTTTCCCCAGATTATCTTCTTAAATTCTAAGTTATTTTACTCTTTCGTTGAGGTAATATGAAATTAAAAATCCGATTTAAATGAGCTTCTTAAATATCCGCTATCAATTTCAATTCAAATAAAAATATTTCAATTCAAATAAAAATATTTAAAGTCTAGTAATAAGAACAACGAGTGAGGAACCCAGAGAGCAACCAAAAAAAAAAAAACCAACAGTCAGGCTGCCAGCTACTTAACCTGAGGACGTGAGAATTTTTTCATCTCTAGTTTATCATGTAAACTCATCGATTATCATTAACATTTTGAGCTTTTTCTTAATTTGAAATCTACTTGTTTTAATTTGATAGGAAAATTGTACATTATTAAGTACATAATTTTTTTAAAAAAATCAGATATACCGTATACGTATTTTCAGGTTTGTTAGTGTATAGATAACTAAGATTCTTGATTGAGATGGAAAACGAGACATCTCAGGACCAAAATATTTTAAAGGCGGGCAATGTCCATTTCATTTCCCAAATTGGAAGCCCAACACGTCACTGTTCATCTTTTCTCTATCATGTGCTCATTTTTGTGTACCAAAAAAATATGTACTCATTTTTGTGGAAAATCATTAATCATTAATTACAAATGTTAATGATTGAGATTGTTATCCTGGTTATTCTGGTAAAAAAGAATGTGATCCTGATTATTAATCAAACTCTATATATATGTGTGTCTATATATATATATATATATATATATATAATAGGTATGTTTACCCGATATTCTTATTGTTTTAATCTAAAAATTACATTCAATTTCTCATTGACTTATTTCTATCGAGAAAATTAAGTTCTTCTGCAATATAATTTTTTCCATCAATTATTTTTATTGTCATATTAATAATTAAATATAGTTTTATACTAAAGCTTAACATCAACTTAGATCAATAATGTCTTTGTTGTGGATATACATTATATAAAATTAATGCTGTCTCTTAGATGTTAACAACGCATAAAATTAACTTATTTGATGGCAAATAAATTGTAAAGAACTTTTTACAATATACAATCAGACTTGAAGAAAATCCAGTGTAATTTTCAGAATGAGAGGAATTATACATATATATTTAACTAAAACTTAGGAATATTATAATACTTTGGAAAAATAACATAAAAAGAAGTTAAAAATTATAATATTTTAATTTGGGCATTTAAGAGGTGAAAATTTAAGAAAAAAAGTGATGCTTAATCTAGTATTTTATAAATATGGTCAAATGACTAAAATACTCTTGTATCAGTTTTTTTTTAAAAAAAACCAAACTATCAAATTTATCATTAACAATACATTTCTTGTCATTAGTTGTTCAACACTTATTATTATCAGTTCACAACTAATTAATAAATAAGTAATTGTTATTGTCAGTATATTTCTTGTCATTTACTGTCTAACACTTGTCATTACAAGTTTATAAATTGTTAACAAACTTTTTGATATAAGGATATTTTTATCATTTAACTATATGCATAAAATACTGGATTAGGCATAACTTTTTTTTTTGTGAGAAGATGAGAGCAAAAACTAAAGTACTCCTCCGGTCCTAAATATAAGATTCTCATAGTGTATAAAGGTCTTATATTTAAAACCGAAGGAATACTAAACTAGGATTATATGCCCTTCACCTTTTTGCAGGGTATTGTCAATAGAGAACTCTCTTTTCTACGGAGTGTACTGTCATGATATAACTGAGAAAAACTAATATAGATATTGTCCAAAAGGGTTAAAACACACTGAAAATGAGAAATGAAGTGACGAGCCTAGAGAAGAGACATGAAATAAAGAAGCACACGAAAAGAAAGGAGAGGAAGAAATCGCGATGTCCACAAGATTTTTGAACCAGCACACGGAGTCCTTTTTCCCTCTCTTATTTATTACTTTGTTTCTTTTCATTCGTTATTGTTCTTGGCCAGGAATATCCCGCCTTTCCCTATCCATTCCCACCTATACATAACAATATTACCCAACTTTTTCCTCTTCGATCTCATGGACAAGTTTCCAACAAGATAATATTCCAATCTTAGATTGGAGTGCAACGTTTCACACTTCTTGCTCATCGCCGTATAATACTGTTAAAACTGAAGCTGATCTCAACTTAGACGATTTCATTTATATCTGATTATTAAATTGCATCTTTGTTTAATTCTCTATATTAACTACCTTATATTACTGAAACAAGGTTAATAAGTAACATACTACTTCCGGTTCTAATTATAAGAGCCAGTTTACTAATTTAAGGAGATTAAGGAAGTAAGTTGAGTTAGTTATTTGTCCTAAATAGATGTTGTCTTTCCTAAAATATCCTTGCTAATCAAGTGTATTGACTAGAACTCTTACTATTAGAAGGGCTATTTTGAAAAAAAATGTATAAATATAAGAGATAAAATAGATTGGGGTCTTATATCTAGGACCAAAATAAAAATTAAACAAAATCTTATATTAAGGACCGGAGGTAGTATATATGGAAGAAAAAGGCAGATACATGAATATACACACGAGACTAAACAGAGACTGAACTGTAGTGAACTGAGTAAAGGTAGGTTAGATGTATGCTGGGATAACAAAGTCTTATTTATTAGTCTGAACGTAAAGTGGGGGCCAGAGATAGAAAAGCTAACCTTTACTTTACGAAACATTGGTTTTATAAGTTGATTTTGTGGTAGAAAAATGCGAGTGGACCAAGCTAATAATTACATAAAGCTGGACGCAGGTTAAAAGAACCGTACTTGAACCAGCAAAATTCGAGCTTCTTTATTCCGTATTTGACTATTCAACTCCACTAGTATATATACCCGCAGCTGAAGACGTAAGAAATGCAGAATCCTCCATTGATGAATAGTGTCACTACCACATACTAAGCATCAGACTCTGGGAGCTAGCTAGTGAATACTGAATACTACTACTTGCGACGCGCACACACATATATATATTTATATATATTACAGAAGAAATAGCAGAAGCAAGAATGGTGAGAGCACCTTGCTGCGAGAAGGTGGGATTGAAGAAAGGAAGATGGACGGCTGAAGAGGATCAGATATTGACACAGTACATCCAACAACATGGTGAAGGATCCTGGAGGAACTTGCCCAAGAATGCCGGTATTTTTATCAGTACATGTGTTTGTGTTTGTGATAATTAAGGTTATGTTTTCTTAATTCATTGAAATACTGAGGAATATGGGATTGTGTGTGTGTGTGTGTGTGTGTAGGATTGCTGAGGTGTGGGAAGAGTTGCAGACTGAGATGGATAAACTACTTGAGGGCAGACGTGAAGAGAGGAAACATCACTCCTGAGGAAGAAGAAATCATCGTCAAGCTGCATGCTGCTCTCGGAAACAGGTCCAATTACATTCATTTCATTTCTCTCTTGTTTTTAATTCAGGGCTATTCAAAGTGCTATAATTTTTCATCGCCCAAATATGAGCGCCGATGAAACAACTGCAACACCATTAATTAGTACGTAAATCATAAATGGACATATTTTTCCATAGACAAAACCTTGTAGGGGCACATACTCTTTGGGTACCACAAACTTTATTTCTCACCAACCGTGAACAAGATATTTTCTCTTTTTTAACGCTGCAAAAATATAACGTCCCATGACTGGATATATATATATATATTGATGTTTTTGAAAAAAAAATATTTTTAGTAACAAAAGAAAAGTATTTTCCTACGAAGAAACTTGACGTAACCTTATTAAAAGAGTAATAAGCATGCAAGAACGCATCAACTGAGTTGTAGCTTTTAGGAGATAGATGTCTCAAAAATCGTTAAAAACGCTAGTTTCTGCTCCCGAGGAAGTTGCTGTCAAACTAGAGTATAATGCTGCGGGATAAAGGACAACGAAATATAGAGAGATTGATTTAAATTCTGCCCGAAATTTCAATTTTCTAAATAGAGACAGCTCTGTCAACAATCCCCTCCATGAGGGGAAGCTAGAGAGTTAATTGTGAGAGTTCGATTTGATAGTCAATCTGGTTTTTTCTTGTAAAGATAGCAATGTAGAGATTAGAAAACTCAGTAGGGTGGGTTCATCTAAGCGTTGAGGTTTTCCAGGAGGTAGATGATGAAAGAAGATAGTTTTTCGATACTTTTTGCTACGTTTTTCTTTGAATTAATATAGTTACACATTTCCATTACAAAAAATCATTAAAAAGTAAACACGTTAGGTACGGTTGGTGCTGGTCTTTTTCACCCAAAAAAAAACATTATTTTTTAATTCAGTTCACGATATACGAAAACTTATAAATTCCTGTCATGCATGTAACTTTTCAAAGTAATTATATTTTCTATGCTATATAAATCAACTTGAATTGTTATGTTGCTCTTTCTCTCATTATTATTTCTTTTACGTGCCTATATTTTTCTTCGTACGAGAGCAGATAATTCCCACGACAAGTTCAAAGGAATATTACAGTACTAGCAAATGGTAATCATAGTAATATAATCACCCCACACCACACACATCGCGGTTTTTTAAAGTGGGACTTGGCATTTCAATGTCACGCATAATCATAGGAGGCTATTTATTACCTTATCATTTATGTCACCTACCGATAAATAATCATAAATTCCCAGAGAAAAAATTAAAAGGCGTTCTCAGGGGCAAATAAGTCATTTAGTCTTGTGCTTCCCAATTTTTGCGATTGAAACACTCGATTCAAATGTGAATATATAATATTTATTTACACCACAAATTTAAACCGCTAGAAATCTACTGACTTTTCTTCTTTTTTCTTGTGGTTTGGATTTGAATAGGTGGTCTGTGATAGCAGGACATTTACCAGGACGAACAGATAATGAGATAAAGAATTATTGGAACTCTCATTTAAGGAGAAAAATCTACTGCTTTATCAAAACCCTGAACCAATCCCTGCCCTCCACCCACTTGCCGTCTATAAACGATATTGCTGCTTCCTCCAAACGAAGAGGAGGACGGGTCAGGCCCACTCAACCCACCATCAAGCCCAACAACCCGACTCCTTCGGCCCAAAATTCCCACTCACACAGTAGCGCATGCAAGGTATTTGAAAAAATGTCCAAACCAATCCCAAGCCCACAAACCTGTGCCAATAATGCAAGACCTGAAGATGTTGCTATAACGGCTTCTTTATGCATAAGTGATGATAATCTCGAGACCATGGGACCATATCAGTGGCTAGACGATGAGATAAAGAAGCTCAGTTTTATGTTAGAAAATGGGGTGTTTATGAACCCAAGGGAGAATTATGCGGAACCAGAAAATGAATTAGTGCTAAGCAGAAATAATGACATGGTGGGTGGAGATTTGTATGAACTCGTGGGAAAGCAAATAATGGGAGCAAGTGATGAGGATGTTATGAGCAGAAACAGTAACGCTAATTCGTCAGAGATTTCTGTCTATGATTATCAGTGGCTTGATTGGGATTACAATCAACGAGATTTTTGTGAAGAGAACCTGAATGCGAATTGTTTGTGGGGTGATGGCACTGGTGGAGAATTTGGGGGGCGTTTGTGTTCATATAATTAAAACCAGTAATTTTCCTTTTGGTTGTGTGCTTGGGTGTTGGAGATTTCATCGTTTGGTTTATAATAAGAAAAATTTGGTATTTGTTTGGTGAGGTCAAAATTTGTCAGATGTTCTCAAGATATTGTTCAACTTCTTCATTTTAGTAAAGACAATAAAGTTCCGAATTGATTAGATATTAACGCTGTTTAGGGGAAGAAATAAGCAGCGGCAAGTTGTAATTTTTCCTATGCTGCTGATTTGTATTGCAATTCAAAATCTCATAAATTCATTATAATATTTGTATTTTTACTGCTCTTATTCTTTTCTTTTTTTTGGTAGAAAACGAGAGGCCAGGAGCCCTAATTCATTAATAAATTAAAAAGTGGGGGAACTAATTCCCATACAAATATACAATCATTGTTCACTAAGGACAAGAGATGGTTTGGACACCTGTCTAACAAGGAGAAAAGAGTTAATCCCTCTTTGGCTAAAGTATCAGCTACACTATTATAGTCTCTCTAGATATGTAATTCATTTGCGGTTCCCAGTTGAGTTGCATCATTGGTTTGATCCTGACAAAAAGCAAGCTGCAAACATTGTCGAGACATTCAGTAGTTAACATATCAATCAATTCCTTTGCATCTGATTCAACAATAATTCTTCTGAATCCTAGATCCCAGGCCAACTAAAGACCTTTGCATATGGCCCATTCTTCTGCTTCTAAAGCACTGCAAGCTCTTATAGTATGAGTAAATCCAGCTATCCAGTCTCCATTGTGATTTCTCAAAACTCCTCCACAACCCGCTTTGGAGTTGGAAGTTATGACAGCACCATCAACATTAATTTTAATCCAATTTACTGTTGGTGGAGTCCAACGCAAAGATAGGGTAGTTTGGGGTGGAAGATTTATGTTATCAGTGTTTAGAGTAAAGTTATTCCAGCAGTGTAAAATAGCACTAACAGAATCAGCAGGTTTAATGAATTCAGCATCAAAGATAGTCTGATTCCTCCAATACCAAAGTTTCCAAATAGTGACTTCCCAGATCTAATTCTAGTTTATGAGAAGATGCTTGCAAAGATCCTTTTGTCTTTTGAGATTAAAATCCATCCAATCAGTCAAGGTAGAGGCAAAAAATTGAGAATGGTACCAAGGACGTAGAATTGCAACCACAGCTGCTTGTTTAGTAACAATATCTCAGAATGTGCAGGGTATCTTCCACTCCCATGTGTATTGCAATGTGTACATGTAGGAGGGGTCTGCGACCACTTACTTCTTCAAGCATTAGTTGGTAATATGTTGTTAAAAGTGATCCAGACTCTAATTCTTTCAGCACCTTTCCATTGCCAAATAGATTTATATATAGAACTGTGCAAGTGCGTTGGATTAGATTCAATCAAATAGTATGCAGCCTTCAATGTGAGAATACCATTGCATGTTGCATTCCATGCCATGACATCATTCCCTGCAGCATCCATTGGTGGTAATTGAGAAACGGGACGCTGAATAACCTCCCTAGAAACTACATTTGTCAACCTTTAGAAGTACCAACTAACGTTAAAGACCCAATCTTTTAGAGTGCCCCCTTCTTCTTCCAAGGAAAGAGGTCTTAATTAGACATAGGTCTTTGATCTTTTTATCTTTGTATAACCAGTAATCATTAAAGAAATTCACACAGGAGCCATTTCTTATTTGCCACTTAGCACCCTTTTATGATGTCACTTTGCTGACAAATGAAGTGCCAAAGTTTTGAATTACCTTTTTGGGCTGTCACAAGATGTTCCTCATTTCTTGGCATATAACACTGATGCAAAACTGTTGGAGTTTTAGTGTTTGAGTGTATCAAAAGAAGTCTCATTACTTAAGATTGAGAAAACTTTAGTGTTTACTAAGATATAAGCTTAAGCTAATAAAATGGCTAAGAAGAGGAGTCTTTAGAATTGACTATTAGAGATGACCATTTAAGCATCTATGTGCCTTACTTAGTCAGTTTTATTCTTTCATAAACCATATTCAATGGCCTTAAAATGATTTCATTCATCTTAATTAATTGTTTAAAAACCACTCTTTTAATTGTCATCACAATCATATTTAATCTCCATTATGGTAGTCTAATGGTCACATATTATCTTAGAATAAAAGGCAATGTGTGGTGTATGGTTAGAGTGTGTTGAGTTCTATCCCCAAGCTCTCCTCCTCACTCTCTTCTTCTGAGTTTTAAATTTCTGCTATTCTGTCACCTTGCTCTGCGCAGGAAGGGTTCATTTAATCATGAAGAGTGCCGCCTTTTATTCTAACTTGTGTGATGGAATAACTCTTAAAGACAGCGTCCTTAGACATGACTCGAACCATATTTTTATTATTCTTGCAGGTGTTGCCAACAATCTTAAGAGTTATGTCATATTGAAGGCACCACACAATCTCAGAGTTAGGGCCTGTTTGGGTAACTGCCTAAACTATAGTTTGGGCAAAAAAAATTGCCAAATACTGAGGAAAAAACAAAAACTATGGTTTTAGGTTCAAAATCATAGTTTCACAAGAAGTGAATCCATTCTACTTATGGTTCAAATTGGAGAGTATAATTGTGTCTGTTAAAGTAGATCTCAACAATAATATGACTTTAACACCCCTCAATTATTTTTTTACAAACATATTTAATCTTATATTTTATAATATATATACATATATTAATTATTTATTAATTACATTATCTTATATATCATTAATTATGTTGGTAAAAAGTATATTATTAACAATTTTATTCATTCAAATTAAAATATATTATAAAATCTATCTTTTATGTAATTAACATATTAACTTATGCCTTTTTTAGTAATTTGTACATATAAAAAGTGCTTCTGATAACAACTATATAAATACTCTCACTTTATCATAATCACTTTTTCATAAAATTTATTCTCCCAAGAATCTATTGTCCAAACCATGATTTGATTTCATCCAAATACCCTCTTAGTTGTTTTAACACTCATTATTAATGAAGTGATCATATAGGGAAGCCTCTAAGCTTTGTCCTAATTTACTTTGATAGTTTTATTCAAATAAGCATTTTCCTCTTATTTGATGGGAAGTTTGAGTTATTCTCATGTTTGTTGTTTGTGTCTCATTTTAGGACATTATTTGATACCTCATAATAAAAAAATTAGCCAAGTAGGTTGCTCGTCTCTCTAGCAGGATGGAGATGAGAAGGGGTGAACCTCTGGTGCTTGTAGAGGCCAGAGATGACTTAAGGATTGAACTGGTAGTGGATGTGAACCTGATAAAAGTATGTGTCAAGCCAGTGAATCCAATGGTATTTATGGATGAAATTGAGTTATTGGGCACATGCTATATATCTAGATGGGTTATGGTGGTCAGGAACACCAAGTCTCAAATTTGTCTCTTTGACTACATTGACTTAAAACCTCATAAACACTGTATTACGATTAGAGTCTCAACATGAATACCATAATATTAGTAGAAGTGCTTTGGAGAGAGATTCGTGATAAAAATGATTTCTCATACCTTCCATCATGAGGTTCCATTAAGAGAATTCAATCTTTTGAAGCCATATCATCCATACGTTTTGGGAAGAGTGATTTGCTCCCAACTTATTGGGTGATAGCTGTGAGTATTGGTGCTATTACACCAAATGAAGTTCCGTTGCAGCCTTTCAACTTCTGTGAAGTCCAATAGTGTCTAAAATATATAGCTCTCCAAGACAATGAAGTCTAATAGTGTCTAAATGAAATCATGCCAACCCTCCCAATGCACTCCGATATATGGCCCAAGCCATATTCAGTGAAGGCCCATATCAATCAGATTGTAAAGAGGCCTAAGATCTTCCTTTCTTGTTACCCCGTACCCTTTCTATATAATGTGATTTTTATATAAGAATAATGTGATTTTAAGATTAAAATTATGCATAAGTTGAAAAATATAATCCGGGAGAAAGTAAATTGATAAGTGAATTGAAACTGCTTTGAACATCCAACGAAACCTATACAGCCTCACTCTAGACATATGTAAAGCCTGTTAGTCGGACCGAAACTCAATAGTGCAAAATCTCAAAGGAAATTAAAAATTGAAAAAAAAAAAAAGGAGCATTATGCTAATGCATTACAAGCAAATTTCCCAACTACAAACATGGGTTAGCCTCTTAGGTATTTAGACATAATAAGTGAATTCCTTTCATATAGTGGATAAATATTTGTTTAAGGCATTCACAAAATTTATTATCTACCTTTTAAGGTGCAATTCATGTGCGTGTGGATATATGAAGTTCAGGTCCCATTTTGCAAATCCAATATTAGTCCTATCTAAGAGAGGTTAAATCTCAATCCAAATGACCTCTTTCTCTCCACCAACTCGCCTAAGCTGCATCTTGTTATCATCTTCTATCGCCGAAGTATCAAGGTTCTAATGCCATTGTTATGTAAAAGAGATTAGAAGACACCAAGTTGCCTAGTCTTCATTTTTTGCACAAGGGCTTACTTGCACATCTATGCGGATTAACATATCATCATGTGGTATAATAATAACACTACTAATAACATGTCCTTAAAGGTCGACTTAGTTCATTATTCCTATGAGATAATCACCAAGTCAAGACAAATCATGCAATTCAAATCAAATCATATTATATTATAGCAGAAAATATGTTATAAAATAAATTACATTTCGATTATTTTAACCGAAAGGCTTAGCCAAAACCCAACACCAGTTGCAAGCCTGCACGATGAGAAATTTCAAACCATACTAAACGTGGAACTAGTTTCAGTGGTCATTACTTTGATGAGCACTATAAACTTATAAGATTTGAATGGTCCGAATCTATTTTTTTATTTGTTCAAAATAATTATTTTAATATTTATAGACTCTAAAATAAATATAATCTCTTAATTATCATTATTTCAAAAACTAGTTTTTTCTATTTAAAAATAATTAATTAAAGATTTTAAATCTAGACCGTTCAAATCAGATGTAGACGATCCAGATCTGATGAGTTTAAGGCACTCATCAAGATGATAAGCATTGAGACTGGTTCCTACTAAACATAATAAAATGTGCATTTCATCATTATATGTCACATTTAATCTAAACAGTAACCATAATTACACCAAATGCCAACGCCACACGACTCAATGCCATTATCCTCAAATCCTAAGCCTTTTTTACCATAAAACCTAGCCTTTTTAATAGGCTTACACTTCATGATAAACGAACTCTACCAACATCATTCAATTCACTGAAACCAGCCACAACGAAAGTTCCTAGTTAGCCCAAACCCAAAGATCCAACCACACAAGTAAGAACTTTTGAGTTAAACAAAAAAAAAATTACTCAATGGAACTCTAATTCGGACTCTAAACTTAGTAGCTAATAACCACCTGGACACAAAGAGAAGCTTAAACCCAAGTTTCAGAAGTTAACCCGGCCTCCTATATTAATCTCATTTTTGCACCTAGGGTTTCCTTCAAAATCAAATGAGTATTAACCAAAAACTACAAAAATCATATCCGATCCATAGATCTAGAATCATTTTTGAAGTACGATTAGGTCATTTAAACCTTTCTTGGCATACGTAACCTTTCTTTGCATATGCCACTTAAGGATGTAAGCCAAAAATGGATCATGTTGTGTTGATCAAATCATCAACGACATGAATAATTAATATGGTTTCCTTAATTGTACCGTAATTATTACACTGGTTTTCTTATCAATGGCAAAAATATATTAATTGGTGTAATGACCCTGATGAAATGTATGCCTTCTAATTAATCGAGAACCAATTGCTAGCCGAGATGATATTTTAGATTTTACATCCTCTTTGCTATTGTTTAATGAAATTAAGTAAGTGATTATCTACCGGGTTTAGTGACTCTTAACTTATCGCATGGGTGTAAGCGAGAATAAGTTCAAGGGAAGCTGGAGCAATGAATTAATTAATTATGCTTTCACTCTAAATAAGGGTTCATGCATCAGTCTTTATTAGAGACAGAGGCATAATACCAGATATCTAATTATGAATCATACAAGAAATTCCGAACAAGCACAAATCCAGAACTTCACCTAAATACAACAGAGACAAGCCCAAATGGCTCTATAATAAGTAGCACTTTCGCCTGAGATGAGCCAAATCAACCCAATGCTGATAATTATAAATTAAAAGAGATAAGAACAAGGGTGGGGGACAAATTGGAGTACTATAATTCAGGCTAGCTAGACCTTGTCAATTCTTATCATCAAAAGCTATAAACTCAAGTTAAGATCGACACCATCATCACCAATTCGTACTGATCCTTCACTCGAGAGCTCTTTTTCAGCATCGTCACGTGCCTCTCTGTCCTCCGATGGAACTCCATTCCAAAGCTCAGGCTCCGACCAAAAAGGTTGTTGGTGGTGATGATGATGATGAACAAGGTGGGTCGACGGTCCTGATGGTGCTGATGATGAAGCAAGTGACGATGATGATGATGCGAGCTCGAATCGTTGACGATGAGGAAGAAGATGAAGGCTAAGGTTGTCGAAATGAGCTAAGGTGGCTTGACGACGTTCTCTTTATGGGCGTTCTGGTGGCCTCCAAGGGCTTGAGAATTAGAGAATTCTCTTTGACAGAAATGGCATTTGAATATCCTTTTGTTTGGGGAAATAAAAGCATCACCAGAACTTGCGCCTAATGGGAAACCAAATAGCTTGAGATTAGCTGAAGAAGAAGGTGAAGATTTTCTCGCCTCGCACTTGGGAGGGCTAGGGTTTCCTGATGCACTCATGTTCGCTGGGTGTTTCAGTTTAGTGCAAGTGATTTTTTTTTTTTTTTGGCGGAAGGGGGGAGGGTTGGTTTGGTTGTGGTAGAGACTACAGAGAGTCAGTTGGATCTCTCGCTTAGCTTTGGCCTTTGTGACCAGTTATTTATATACACAAACTCACCTTTTTCCCCCCTTTTACCCTCCTCAGTTTTATTATCATTCTGACCCAGGCTGTTTATTGATTGTGTGTGCAAACGAATTTTAAGAAAAAAAAATTTTCGTACAAAAAATTTGACGAATTGATATTAATTAATTATACGAAAGGCAAAATGCTGGCAATGTGATGTGATCACTGTTGGCAACAGTTGGTTGACTTGTTATCTTGACTTCTATAGTTTGAACTTTAACTAATCCAATTTCAAATTACTACCATCTTTTTGTGCTTGATATAAAAAGGTAGTTAGAGATTAGATTTAGCTCTAAATATAATATTTTAATTCACTTTATTCCTTATATTTATCATTATTTTCCCAAATTATCCCCATTAATTGCACTTGTTAAAGGAGTTTAATTTGCATCAAGTGATAGTTTTAATATATGTGATTTAAGATGAAATGTTTTTTGGTAGGTGGAGACAATCGTGTTTGGAGAACTGTTAAACACTAAATATGAGCACATCTCTTAGCAGAGATTTGAACATTATAGTTTACCACATTATGGAAGACTAATCCTTTCTCCTAAACCTAACACCTATTGGTTTTAAGATGATATTTTAAAGAAATCTATACACATTTTTTTATAAATGACTAATTTAACTAATTACCAACAAGTTGCTGGTTGAAAGGATAAGTGGTCTCACCTGATAAGAAGTAAAATACAAGTTCAAATCTCAAAAAACATACTTATTGAAAGGATTTTAATCCTAACATTCATGACTCGACAAAGATTAGTCTTACATTTAGGATCTGGGAGAGTTATAACTTTTCTTTAACTTGACAATTTTCACCATCTAAATGTCTTGAAAACAACTTCAAGCTAATTAACAAGGGGAAAAAGAGAAAATGCCAGAAAAATACCTGTTGAATTTTAAAAAGATAAATAAATTATGCTAACTACTCTTGTAATAGTTTTGACAAGTCAAAATCTATCAAAATCACTAAAACCATTTTGAAATTAAATACTACTTTTCATCCTAATTACAAGACCTTATTTGTAGATTATAAACAAGATCTTATAATTAAGACCGAAAGAAGCATATATTTTTCTGTCATTCAACCAAAAAAAAAAACCCATTTCAGGAGAAACAGTTACGGACGTGAATAGGGACATTAAAGTAGATAAAGTGAAGTAGGTGCTTGCCTCCTGGCTCCTAGCTCATTAGACGAACAAGCTAAGTTAGCTTCGTGAGCATGTAACTGAAACCTCAGACTATGGCCAGCATCATAAGGCCTTCTTAATGTCCTGTTTTAGCTAGGACTTAAGTTTATGCGTGATGGGGCGAGTCCAATTTTAACTAAAATTGAAAAAAAAAAAAGAGAGAGAGAGAGAGAGAGAGAGAGTTCGTTTTAACTGAATTAAAAAAAATGTTTTTCAATGCTCTCATTGTTTTATCTCTCCAGTCAATATGACTTCACAATCATCTTGTTTTGTCTGCATCTTTTTTTCTCTCCGCACCGCAATGGAAAGTTTCCATGAATCCTAGAAGTTCGCTAAGTCCATGATGAAGGCAAACTTTACATATCTAAAAGACGTACATAGTTAAATACTTATAATTATATAATTAACGAAGATAATCTTTGAACAAAGTAATGAATGAAAAGAATTCTCTAGGAAGAGTCAGTATAAGCTTTTTACTCGTAGATTTTTGTATGATGGATAAATTTGGGAAATCTTTCTAAAAAGTGGCTTCTTCCGATTGGTTATGCTTGTAAAGTATATAAAGCTCACTGTTTTAGTAAAAGTATAGATTAAAAGATTTTTCTCACATGAATTATTATTATTAGATGCCATCTGCAGAGAAACAGTATATATAGTCTCTTGGCTCCATCACTAAGCCAGTAGACCATAAGATCACAGGCTCTTGGCCCACTACATATTCTTTTAGTACCGCGACTATCTTAAGAGCACGACTAGGCTGGTGGTATTCTCTATTGATAAATTTATTATTTCTCTATAAAATCATATTTTTGCCCCAGATAAAATAAAATCATATTATAATTAATCCTTATATAACTATACGCACTTATTTTGTATATTTTCCAAAATTTTAGGAATAATATATAAGTTTCATTTATTATTTATAAGTGATATTAATTGCTTTAATTTAGATTTATATTTCATATTGAATGTATTAGATTAATATTAAAAAAAATTAGTAAATCAGACACATTATTGTCAAATGCATATTTATGACTTGAAAATAATATAAATGATCATAAATTTTATATTTTTAAATTAAATACTTACTGATGATTCTATTTGGAGCTATAATTTGTGAGTATAATTAATCAAATAACACACCATCTAATTCTAAATATAAGAGCTAATTAGAACATTTTGATATTAAATATAAGATTTTAATTTATTTTATCTCTCAAATCTATAATTTTTTCCCTAAACTATTCCTGTTCATTGCACACATAAAAGGAGATTTTTCTCAAAGATTAAATGTGATATTTAAAAAAAAAACTATATATATCTATTACAGACAACCAAGTTTTTTTTTTATTTGTAAATAAGAGAGAATATAAAGTAAGGAGTTTTACACACACTCCGTACGTACATGTAAGCCCAGAAAAAAAATGGAATCTAGTCATGATGATGATGATGCCTATATAGTCGGTGGAATAAGCAAACCTAGCTTTCAAATTTGGGTTGACAAAATTTCCTTGTATGAGACCCTAACTAGTAACTTTAAGTTCACTTTAAAACTCTGTGTGCTAGCTTTGAATCAAACATAGGCCATAGACCATATCTAACCTATGCCTCCTTGTCTCAGGTTGCCCAACTCATATCTACTATATTATTATTTCTCAAGTTTGCTTCCCACAATAGACTTCTTTGTATGTGGCAAAAATGACAACCGCCTGCTCGAATCTTTAATATTATAATCACACATCGCAACTTCTGAATTGGAGGGAATGCGAGCATTATTCACAGTTCCTCTGTCAACTAAAAAATTTGATATCGAGCAATGATATTCATATACACAAGGCTCCTTATGACCCTTTATGTATTTTTATTGATTTTGACGATTTTTAGGCCTTTTTTTGTGTGGTAGATTAGCTAAGCTATTAGTCTAGTAGTTTATTTATGTTAAATGCAATGGCTATACATGTTTTGAGATATATTACATTGAGTCTAAAAAAACTAGTACTACCTCCAATTTTAATTATAAAATCTCATTTATAGAATATAAACGAAGTTTTATAATTAACACCGAAGGTAGTATTATTATTACAAATAAATTGTATAATTTTTCAAAATTTTATTTTATATTTTGATCTTTTTATCCTTGTGTACATACACACACATATATATCAAATCCATAAATATTAATACATTAACATATTGATCACTATAACATTGATAGTAGCAATAATATTACAGTCAACACTTGACACACGTTGATATTAGATCTAAAATTTATATAACAAATCACACTACTAATTAAGAAGTCATAAATAGTTCATATCTTAAATTTTATGCAATATATGAGAAAAAATGTCTAGTGATAGTACCCTATATGTTGTTAAAAAAAATTAAAATCCAATCAATTTTTTTATATGAAATGGATCATACTATTCAGCTGCTATATGTTTTGAATAATTTCCTTGGTGGATCTCTTGTTGATTCAGTTGTCAGAGCAATCTAATAAACGACAAACTAACCAAAATAAAGTTTGGATCACCATAGTAAAGTTGATATTGATAAGATTGGGATGAAGGAGAAGCTAAGGAAGACTTAAGGGAACATGGGGTTTTGGGGAATATTGAAGTGTTTCCACCTCATGGAATAAGGACAAAACTAAGATGGAGTTATGAATATGGCCATAGCTGGAGCAAAAGCAAAGTTTATCTTAGCATTATAACCAAAAAGAAAATATTGATATATGTAGCAACTGAAACGACCTTATAGGCCTCACCACCTTAGCACTAAGAAGGAAATCCAGATGGGTATGTGGGGGACGGCCTCTTGTTGTTACAAGAAACCAACTTTTTGCTAAAAGATATGACGCCATATATGTAGCCACGCCGAGATGAAACCTTCCCCCACCACCACCTTATATTCTTTGAGAAATTCATAATATTTTGTTATCTTTAGAACCCTCCCATTCTGTCAAACACACGCGAGGCATCCATTTAAACTTATTTATCAGTTTACAGTGGAAATCAATAACTGCTCCGCATGCACAAGAAATGAAAATTAATGTGGGTTTTCCATTCCAAGTCTTACCGACAGAAGGAGAGAGAAGCGAAGGCATGATCTATATGTCTTCGTCAATGTCTATCGTTATATATAATGTAATAACGAAAGACTACCTAAGAAAATGACAACATGATGAATATGGCAAGATTGCACTTAATTAAATAAACATGCCACGTCACATAACGTGGATGACAGTTACCATATTGGTCAAGAGGATGATCTTCCGTGATGGAGAAAAGCTTCCATCCCCCCCCCCGGGGACCATATATATGTTTGGTATTGCAAAATAATCCAAGTTCGAGCATTACAAATTTAAATATAGAAGTAGATCTTTCAATGTAGTTATCGATTTACCAAGTTTCGAACAATTTTTTGACCTCGTTTAAGAAACATATGATGTGTAGTCTTAATTATACTTGACCCAACTACAATATACCGTCGCTTAAAACACAAGTGTTTGATAAATGATGGAAGGTGGTGAAGGATGGGAGACCACGCCCATATTGTGTGTGCAAGATCATCAATCATGGATCATCTTTAAAGTTAGGTAAGAGGTAGGGTTGAAGAGGGAACATCAAGCGAAGGGGGCTACCAATACAAGTGTTCTCAAGTGATCGATTGAGTTATAGCCAAGGCTAAAAAGCTGACACTTTTTCAAATAATGATGATCCCATTTACTTACACACAGTCTCACACACAAAAACCACGTCTTGCTGAGAAGACTCCAACCTGGATGGAATGAAGCGAAAAATGACAGGTCTTAATTAGATACAAACTCTGAAAAACCATCCTCGTTAACCTGTTTAATCAATATAATGGCTACTCGGAGTAAATATGTATTATATATTGGTTAATGTGTGTCATATAGGTATCGATATACATATATATGGTAGTCTACCAGATTACATGACTCTTACTTAAACTTGCCCTGGGGACTTCGGCTTTAATAAATTTCACCTCCCACAGGTCAGAGTTAGGTACAAATTCTGTCTGCCCTTTTCTTCATAATATTTCGCTGGTAATTTTTTCGGACGATTTTTCAATTTTTTTGGGTTTTTTGAGAAATGATCTATATATATTAAGAATAATTAAGTTTTTTTATAAGTTGAAATAGTATTCTCTTTATAGTTTTGGTAGTCCATCATATGGTGATTCTTTGTCAATTGTCTAATAATGATACTCTGCCTTATTTTCACTTTACATGGGTCAAAGGTAGCTGCAAATTCTGTCTGCACTTTTCTTCATAATATTTCACCGGTAATTTTTTTGGACGATTTTGATTTTTTTCGGTTTTTTGAGAAATGATCTAAATATATTAAGAATAATTAAGTTTTTTTTTTCATAAGTTGAAATAGTATTCTCTTTATAGTTTTGGTGGTCCATCATATGGCGATTCTTTGTCAATTGTCTAATAATGATACTCTGCCTTATTCAGCTCATTCTGTACGTCAATCCTCGAATAATAATGATTCTCTCTAAACTTAATTCCTCATTGATTCAGTACCATATAGCATTAAGACTGTTTTCAGAGTTTTTTTTTTTTTTTTTTAAATAATCATTCGTTATGTATATTATATTCGTGTACCAGACAGTTCTTAATATCACAGAAGGATTCATTAGCTTCCTATATAAGTCCAAAAATAGTGAGACATATAAAGATTTGGTGAAATCTGAAAAAGGAAAGGGTCCAGTTACTCTAAAAGAAGGGATAAGTTCGGCACTTTACATGTCTGTCCAAAACTACCTCTTATTGCATGCCCCATTTCTAGCATTATACTTTGGTTGATTTGTCCCATGATCCCCACTTTCATCTGCATATGTCTTTTTCTCCTGTTCATTCAATTCAGACCCAGAAAATCATGTTCCTTTTGTCTCTGTTTCCTTCCTGTTATAAACTGAAAACTCTAAACAAGATATCTAGCCATACAGAAATTAGTAAATCTCTATGACCAGAAAATAATCTAGAAACCTTTTCCGTCAAAGTTACTGGCCAGATAGAGAGTTCGGCAATTGAGATTTACCTTCTAAGATGTTAGAAATAAGTGCTCAAATTAATGTTTCTAACCAATAAGAGAAGTTTGATTTTCTCCAGAAGCTGCTTTGGCCTCAGCAGATGAGAAAGAGAGAAGGAGCTGAGCAACAACGTGAAAGAGATCATGTTGAGGAGGCTATCTTCTCTTGGATTGCATCAAAATTTTCATCAATTAAACAAACCTAGCAGAAAAAATGTTTTGTGTGTGAGATCAGTTTCTATTAGACTCTTTCTTTCTTGAATCCTTTAGGGATATAAGGTGTCATTTGGTATGTTGAAAAGATTTTTGATGAATGGGAATAAGAAAGGAAATGGAAATGAGATTAACGAGTATATATTTAATATGAAGTTTGATATGTCAGATGTTTTACTTTTTATATCATTTTTATATGTTTATTTAAACCACCGCACATGGAAGTTCAAAGATGGTAGAGGATTGAGAAACAATACTTACATGAAATTTTTTATATCATTGTGTTAAGTTCTCTAATTACATATGATCATATATCCTATTTTTTTAAATATTGACGTTTAATAATATTTAATTATAAATCCACATGAAAAAAAAAGGATACATGATTATATGCAATTGAATAACTTAACATTGAATATAATGAATTTAAGTTTTTCTTCAAGAGTAAAATGTGTTACTTGAATTGCAAAAAAAGAAGATGAGAATATAACGACGACCAATTAAGGCTTGATCTGTGGCATAGTCGACGTTTGGTGGGCTTCAAAATGGTGAGCCTTCAGACTACCAATGGTGGTCGATGGTCTTCGAACTCATTAATGCGGAAAATGATGGTGGGTGAAGAACGAAATTTTGGTTAAAATATGAGGGTACTTGGGTAAAAAGAAAGGGCTTCCCAGAAAACAAAAAGTTTGGATATTTTTCATAAAGGTTGGTGGGAGACCAATTGATGGAATTTGGCTCCCAAGAATAACGTGTTGCTACATGTCAAATTAGGAATCGTGTCCACTTCCTTTTAAAGGCGTGCTTGGATGCCTTTTAAAAAATAATTTTACGTAAGTTGAAATAAAACTCTTTTCACATATTTATTTTATACTCACTTCATATGCTATAAGATTACTTTTAAAACTACCCAAATACCCCCTAAATCCCCTTTTCATCACCAAGCCAGATTACCCTTGTACACCAAACATGACCTAAGAATTTTTCCCCCATTTGGCACGTATGATGAAAAGATCTTTTTATAAACTGGGAATGGGAAAGAGAATGGAATTAGGATTAAAAGTATGTTTGGTAACTGGTGTGTTAAAAATAATTAAATTAAATCCTATTATCTTTTTCGTTTTATGTCTATTTAAATAACGTTATTTCTATTGCAACGAAGATGAGATTACCTACAGAGGCCATAGATCTGAGAGACGGTCGATGTTTAGTGGGCTTTAAGAATATGATGACCCATACTCTTGAGCTCATTGATGCAGAAGATGAGATGGCGGGTGAGGAAAATTGGTTCAAATATAAGGGTTTTTGTCAAGAAAAGTCGCTTAGCTTCCCCAAAAAAATTGAATTTTTAATAGGGTGAATTATACAAAAATCCCGAATAAGAAAATTAAGTACCCATGGGCTCTAATCACTTGTAAATACATAAATTTCATATATAAATGATACTAAAGAAATAATTGATTCTTTTATTTGGGTTATTTTTGTTACTCTCCCTTCTTAATAAGAGGCGGTGGAAAACCAAGTTCCATATTAGAATATACGGCTCCCAAGTAACTTTCATGCTGCATATCAAATTAATTGGGACATTTTTGTTGATCCGTACAGGGAGGCATCTCATACCCGAATTAAAAAATAGAATTTGAAACTAATTCTCATGTAGTTAACGTCCTATTCCAACTCAGGTACACCAATTTTACCTAAAGAGATCATGAGTGACCAGTAAGTGATCGATTGGATTGTGTGTTACTAAACAAACGTTTTATTCTAGATTTGTGGGTGAGCCAAACTTCTAACCTAAAATTTATGTATTAAAAGAAGAAAACAAGATTAACTCTGCCAAACATGGCCAAAATTTTTCTCGTGCGTGATGTGAAGTTAGATATGTAATTTCACAGGCTAATTTATGTGGAAACAAATTATTAAAGAGGGATCAAATGATTTAGGAGTAAGAAAGTAAATGAGAGTGAATGAAAGAGGAGTACTTGTGGGCAATAATGTTATATTTGAATGGTTAGAATATAAGAGTCAATGGGAGAGGTGGACAAACATAATTGTATCATTTCAAGCCTATAATGCAATCCAATATTGCATCACATCAAATGTGCCAATTCAATCATGTCTTGTAACATGAACATCTAGCACTACTTCCTCCCTCACCCGCGCCCCCCCCCCCCAAAAAAAACGCGTATTTTGTTTTTGCTTTATTATTATTATTATTATTATTCAAGTTCATGATATATATAGGACCTTCTGTATTGATTGACACTTTTACCAACCAAATGAGACGGGGGGGAAAGGACAAGCTTCATTTCAGCCTTTATTATCCTCCAAATTAAAAACTATATCTAATCAGTATCCATGTTTTTGTTGTTCCTGTCTCTTTTATGAGATCTTCTCAACCACCTTTTAATATTAAAAAATTAGTTAAGATTAGTTAAATTATACAGATTTTTACAGCTTTTCAAAAGCGTCCTTGATCAAACTAAAATCATTATTTACAACTAGAAGTAAAAGAGATGAGAGCATTTTTGAAAATATGTTAGCCACGTGTCATAAATTTTTTAGGTGGTCTTATATATTAAGAATTAATGGGTAGGAAATAAGTGTGAATTCTCTCCGATCTAAAATATGAGTTATTTTCAATTACCTCATTAGAATTAAAGAAGATTACAGTTAAGTTATTGAGTTTATTTTAAATTAAAAAGATTCTCCTGCCCTCACGTCACTTCCCTTTCTTGTTGTACAATGCATACCACTGAAAGACAAAATAAAATAAAAATCTTATTTGATTTTTATTTTGGTTCTAAATATAAAATCTCAATCCATTTATCTCTAATATTTATCAAAATAGTCTTTCTAACAATAATAATTCTAGCCAATACACTTGATTAACAAGGATATTTTAGTAACACATATTTATTACAAATAACTAACTTAACTTCTTTCTTTAATCTCCTCAAATTAGTCAACTAGCTCTTATAATTAAGACCGGAGGTATTATTATTTTTATTTCGATAAACTATAAGCGGGTAAAAAGGGATAGTAATTAGTAACTCTATGTAATTTATATTATGAACTAAGGATTTTTCCTAACCCTATATTTTGGACAGGAGGAGGGAGTACTATGCATTCATGTTTTTTTAACCAAAATGACTTGCTGAGCATAATTGTTTCGTGTTTGTCATAAACACTAAAACTAGTCACATCTTTTCTTTTGCCATCGTAAAACTAATCACATCGAGGTTTTGGTGTCTTGTCATAATTAATTGTATCTGATGAAACATGGTTGGTCCCCCCCCCCCAAAAAATCCACTCTTTTATTTTTTATTTTTGAAATTTTGCGATGACAGTATAAGTCATCTTCTCAACAGTCTTTTTTCAAAAAGAAAAAATCAACTTCTAATTATATATATAATATAAAGTCATTAACAAATTTGCCATTCATATTACAATATAAGACTCAGATAACTAATTTAAAAATATTTAAAAAATTACTAAATTATTTAATTATAATACTACATCCGTTTCTAATTATAAGAGTCAGTTGACTAATTTGAGAAAATTAAAGAAAGAAGTTTAGTTAATTATCTGTAATAGATAGGTGTTGTCTTTCCTAAAATATCGTTACTAATCAAGTATGTTAGCTAAAACCATAATTATTAGAAGGACTATCTTAGAAAAAATTGAGTAAATATGAGAGACAAAATGAATTGGGGTCTTATATTTAGGACCAATATAAAAATCAAACAGGGTCTTATATTAAGGATCGGAAGTAGTATATGACATGATCTTTCTAAAATATTTATATGAATCATTAGATTATATATTAATTTATAAATTAAACAAATTAGTCTGGGTAAAAATAATAAATATAAATAGTTTAAAATATTTTAAATTTTTTTTAAATTTTTTAAATCAGTCAATTGAATTTATATTAAATACTAAAAGTAAAAGTAGTATGAGATATGAATATGAAGTGACATGTGGGGCAAAAAAAGGAACAGTGAAGTGATACCTATTAACTTGTTTTTTTTAAGACTTTCTCCACCAGACGAAACCTAGTCTAGCTATTATCTCCGTCTCATTCTATTTTTAACATGTTATTTACTTTATTTTATGTGATTTATCTTCTTAACTCCACATGTATTGCTCTCTTCGGTTGATAAGAAACAAGTAACTAATTCTTAAGGATACAAAAATGTGGTTAAAGGATTGAAATTCAATTAATATGTTCCAGATGTAAAATTCTTTCTCAAAACGTTCACATTTAATAAATGATTGTTGGGTTTTAATAATTGATCTCATTAATAAATACACATTTTTAATTAATAAGAGAACAAAAAATTATAATAAATACACCAAACAGTATGCTGTTAATTCTTATAAGTAGAGGACCATGAGAATCCTCTCAAAATTCTCTTATAAAACAATCGAAGGGATCATATGAAAATGTTACTATTGTCGTTTCAAAATAATTACCAATTTTGTTTCAATATAACCATCATTTTAACATTATAATAAGACGTTGATTTTTTTTAATTATTTCACTGTTTACTAATGAAAATAATAGCAGACAAGTTTGAGTGCAAACTTAAAAATAATTTATTGGCATCAAGATATTCTTGTCATCTAGGAGTACTTTTTATTATACTATTATGTTCTAATTAGAGACCGACCTATGTTAGAGACGGACTTAGATTCTCTGCGTCACGTCACATATATTTCCATATGATATTATAAATAAATGTTAAGAGATAAAAGTTTATAGAGTCATAATTTTATGTTGAAAATGTTGAAATATTAATTGTCTTCAATGTTATGGTTGTTATTAAATTTTTAAGAATTGGGTATTAAATTCTAATAATAAGATAATATTAAATTTTAAGAAAATAATTCCCATAATATTTTAGTAGGTAAATATAAAATTTTTTATTACAAAAAGTTGATTTTAATAGAAAGTTACGTGACTGCATCCCCCGTGGTCAATGCTATGCCTGCGCAGGATCCATAATTCCATATCCGTAAATTAAAAGACTCTCCAATGCTTGCCCCCGTCAAAAAGAAAATTCTTAAAACACCTTAAAAAAATTCTTCTTTTCCCTCCTGCTCCCGAGTATAGTTCTATTGTGCCTCTGACAATATTCATTCGTCCCTGCCTGACTTCTTAAATTCTCTCACATATATGTTAAAAAATAAAATATTAAATTTTTAAAAATGTCATGCCATCAGCAATTATATATAACCTAATAAAAATCGGAAAGGACTCATTCACAGATATTACTTCCGATCCTAATTATAAGACATCATTTATAGACTATAAAATGAAGTGGAAATTTTATTTAAGACATCACCGAATGCTGAATGTGGAAATTTTTTTTCAATAAAAATTTAAATATTAATTCATGAGGAGCTAGTCTGTATCCAATCCTCTTGATAGAGCATCGCCTTTAGTTTGCTGAGTGAATAGTGTGATCCGCAGACATGGAGGTTATAACCTATGGTCTGTTTTTGGGCTGATGGAAAAAAGGTGTCTGGGCTCCTCTTGTCTTCGTGAGTAGGCTTTTGGGCCATGATATTGGGATTGTAAAGGCCAGTGTCAGTTCAAGTGGACGAATTCAATTAAAAGCCCAACAGCCCTAGAATCTAACCCAAACAGAGAGGGGTGAATCTGCCTTTTCTTCGCCCTTAGTTTTTTACTAAAGTTGTGGACTTTTTAGCAAATTTTACGAGTTACATCCTCCATCGCCCATTGGGTTATAGGATCTGTCGATATTCCTGAAAATTCTGCTTTTGAGAAGACTTTCTTTGGGGTACAGGGATTATGCTCAGAAGTACTTATGTAAGGCTATTTGGGTTAGCTTTTTTTAAAAACATTTTACAATACACAAGATAAACATGTAAGAAAATTTTTGTTTCAATTTACATAAAAATACCATTTTTGATTGATTGTAAACTATATCTAAACTCTCCATAAGTTCACGATCCATAACTTTTATGAGACATAATATCTAAACTACATAACTAAGAGGATTGAATTTAACGAAAAGAGTTAATTTCTCATAATATATAAAAAGGGTTCACATTTAGTGTCCGCTTTAAAATAATACCTATGTGTAGTTAAAAAAAAAAGACATCTGAACTATCTAAGATTTAGATCAAATAACATATGCAGCGCCGTGGCGGTTCTACTAGTCCCGTAAACTAAGCTGTAGCAAAGAGCATGAGAGGCATAAACGCCTCATACAAAGCGAGTACGTTTAGAATCATCCTCTCGTCAGTCTCGTTGGGAGTATCAGAATAATGCTACTTTCAGATTAACAACAAACTGGTTCTAAGCATGGTCTTAGTGCAATAGTGAAGTAAATTGGAGGTTATTTTAGTGGATTTGCGAGACATTCAAACAATTACACATCTTTTTATCCTATTACTGTTTTGATCCTTAATATAGAAATTAGTTAGAGAGTAAGATTTATTTTTAAACACAAGATCTCATATTGTTTTATCTCTTATGTTTTCTTATTTTTTCTAAACCTAATTTATCTAACTTATAAACAAATGATATATAATCCAACATTATACTATGCTGAGATATCAAGTCATATTTATTATAATTAGCCAATTAATTTAATTTTTATTCTTTTAATTTAATTCCTTAGTTATAAAAGATAACCTTTTTTATAACTCGGAAGCTCTTAGTCTTAAATGATAATTTTTATAACAATTATCATTATCTTGAAATTCAAACTGAACATGTCAGTATTTAAAAATATTTAATTAATATTTAAAATTTTAGCATCATCATTTCTTATTAATAGTGTTAGGGCTGAAAGACTGAAAAAATATTTTATTTATAGTCTACAAATAAAATCTTATAATTAGAATTGGAAGTAGTACTGAATACTCATTTTAATTAGTGGCGAATTGGGAATTCGATCCACATACTTTCTCCTTATAAACCAAAAATAAATAAAAAAGGTTATTATTATTTAGGATTTAGTTTGAGACACTGACAATGCTGAAAATTTAAAGAGGAAAGATAAATGATAGGAAATGGGAGAGTGAGTCCTAGTTGGGACAGTGGAGGGAGTGAAGATATTTAGAATAGAAAATGAAGGGAAGTAAAAATGCGAAAGAGATTGAAAACGAGAAGTGGTCAATTAGCTGACCTAATACAAATGTACCAAGGAGTACAATACTCGGAGGGCTGAGGCAGCATAGGTGCCTTTACTAGGAAACTGTAGGACACGCATCATTTTATATTTAATATTGTGTCACCCCACCACGCCGGACACTAACTTTTCTTCCCCTTCCCCCCGGGGCGTTTTTTAAAATATGTTTTGTCATTATTAATATAAATATATGTTTTCAAAATTTATTAAAATCATCTCATCTATATAGTAATAATAAACACAACAGGTAAGATAAATTATGATATTTATAAAACATAAATAGTAGGAAAAATTGGTAAAACAAATTCCTGGTTGAAATTTTAATTGGCCAAAAGGACTTGAATTTAAGTAAGTGCAACTATGATCCGTAAATACAACATATCTTCCGCTATGTGTAATATATCTTTTGTTGTGTGCAAATAACTTCCGTGTTGATCATTATTACACGTTATTGATGATATGTTGCACATAGCAAAAAATATGTTGCATTCATGGATTATAGTTGCACTTGCTCAAATTCAGGTTCTTTTGACCAATTAAAATTTCAACCAGGGATTTTTTTAAACCAATTTTCCCTAAATAGTATTACCTATATTGCTAAATTTCATATAATTTACATATCTGTATTTAATAATAAAAATACAAACGTAAACTAAATCATATATTTCATTTTTAGTTGCTAAAGCTTAATTAAAATCATAATCATAATAATAATGCCGGTCGGGACATTACTTGGCAGACAAATGTTGTTGTTAAGAAAAAAAATAGAGTTAATATAATTTTTTATTTATTCAAGGGATAATTAATTTGGAAGTCCTTATAGTTTTATTCAATTTTGAATTAAGTCCTTGAGTTTCTTTTTCTTTTTATTGGGTCTTTTAAGTTTGTTCTGTTAAATATGTTAATCCCTGTTGTTAAATAAAAAACAACACTGTTAAAACTTTCGTTAAAAAGCACCGCAAGCGTCTTCTCCATCTAAAACAACTCGTTCTATCTCATTTCCCGATAGCTTTTTCTCTCCTCTCTGCATTTGTCTACCTTATTAAGCTGATCCCTTCTCACACCCCAACACATACACATAAATATTAGTACCCCACAGTTGTCCATCACTTAATATGAAAACCCCCATCCTTCCCCTCTCTCCCCTTGCTTGTGTCCATAGTCCCCTTTTGCCATGTCCTCATTTCTCTGTTTCCTCTTTTCTCTTTCATATCTCTCTTATCTTCCCATCCACTGCTTAGCTTTTATGACATAACCTCAAAAGCCAGCAACGACTTCTTCTTGCTTGATGACATAGAATGTCAACCAAGTGACCTTTCTCTCAACTTTAAATTTGCCATTTTCGATAAGGTGACCCCAGCCCTAGCTACTCCGTTCAACTCTGCCTTCCAGAATCCTTCCAGAATCCTCAAGATTTCCAACACATTTGGTCGGAGGCTTGGATGTGATTAAGTACATTGTAAAGACGCAAGATTTTCACCTGTAAGGGGTTCAACTTGTTGCTGATCAAAAACTGGCCAATGTGATAGAAGTATTAAAGAATGATAGAGAGTAGTTTATTAGTAAAAGTTGTCTCAAGAGAAAACTGAAGCAAATTATCAGTTTAGCTTTCATCACAGGAAACAAATAAAAATTGATTGATAAGAGGTAACATGGCCGAAGAGGAGGGATGTTTAAATTCGAGAGAAAAGGATGTTATCAGGGGACATCAGCTTAATAAGGTAGGCAAATGCAGAGAGAGAATAAAGGTTACTGGGAAAGGAGACAGAAAGAGTTGTTTCAGATGGGAAAGACGTTTGCAGTGCCTTTTAACAAAAGTTTTAACAACGTTTTTTTAATTCAACAGCTGGGATTAATGCGTTTAACAGAACAAACTTAAAGGACCCAACAAAAATTAAAAAAGCTCAAGGGCTTGATTCCAAATTGAATAAAACTAGAAGGACCTCCAAATTAATTATCCCTTTATTCAATTTATTTTTATTTTGGTTTTAGTTTATCAAATTTTAAATTATAAGTTATGGCTTCTTAAATTTTTTTACTTAAAATATTAATCCTTATAATTCAATAAATATTTAAACTGTTTTGTTTATAAAGAAACTAAATTTCATAATTTAAAACTTAAAGGACAAAAATCACGAGATAAATTTAAGATGCCAAAAATTATATTAAACCAAATATATATATATATATATATATATATATATAAAAACTCAATCAAATTAATCCCGCGCTTTTTGTTCATTGCGGGGGGATTTTGGCGCGAGCGATCCTAATGGTTTTGGAGGCAAGGGCAATTCCGTCATTTGGACTCGCCCATTATTAGGGTTTCACTTCTCTTTTATTTAAGCCTGGTTCTTTTACATTTTGCTCAGCTTGCGGCCGTTGCGCGTGTGTCTCCTCCGCCAGCCATACCTTTCCCTCTCTCTCCTAATCTCTTTCGTACACATACTCTACCCCTCACTCTCACTGCATGCCCCTTCCTAATCTTTCAGCGATCACCCCAATTCCGATCTTCATCTCTAACCCATTTCTCCTTCCTCGATAGATCGCTTCCTTCTTCCCTTTCAGCTTCATTGTGTGTGCGTGTTGGATCATCAAGAGCTTCACTCAATAGCAAATTTCCACTTCGCCTTGTACATTTTCTTGATCTGGGTTCTGCTCAGATCTTCGAAGTAACTCCTACAGATGGTCGATTTGAGCGGAAAAGTAAGTGATCACGAGTCATCATGGTTTCTTCCGGAGTTTCCTACCAACGCCCTGCCTTGATTCGGATGTGGGGATTCTGATCGAGCTGATTTTGTTCTGTAATGCAGGGATCGGAGGCAGAGGACACCAATAACAGAAACCCTAACGGTGATTCCTCGGAAGAAAGCCCAATGAGCAACGAGCAGAAGAAAACCTGCGCCGACTGCGGCACGACAAAAACCCCTCTCTGGAGAGGCGGTCCGGCGGGGCCCAAGGTAATTCACTCGATCGAAGAAACCCATTTCCTAATAGATTTCACAACATTAAGCTTCGACACGGTTCTGATCATCATTTGTTCTATTCTGTTCACTGCAGTCTCTCTGCAACGCATGTGGGATCAGAAGCAGGAAGAAGAAGAGGGCTATTCTAGGCACGAACAAGGGAAGCACAGAAGAGAAAAAGGGCAAAAGAAGCAGCAACAATGCTAAGATTGGGGATAGTTTAAAGCAGAGATTAATGGCTCTGGGAAGGGAGGTTTTGACGCAGAGATCAACGGTGGAGAGGCAGAGGAAGAAGCTGGGAGAGGAAGAACAAGCGGCTGTGTTGTTGATGGCTCTCTCATATGGCTCAGTCTATGCTTAATGATCACAAATCAGAGTTCTGCTTTTAGAGTAAAAGTAGAGAGAGAGGGAGATGTTTTATAATACACCCTTGCATTTCAGAAACTGTGTGATCAAAATCGTGGGGTGAAATTTTCTGTGATTAGTTTTGTATTAGCTTAGTTTGCTGACTGATGTATTGGTATCATGAATCTTATCAAGAATTGTAAGAAAATGATTGAATCCCAATTTTGGTAATATAATCCCTTATTTGTTCTCAATTCGAATTTGTACATAAGCGTCTGTTGGCTCTGAAATTCCAGAGATGAATAGGCCAGGCTTATTGGTTTTGTTTCTTCTCTCTTCCATTTAATACGTTGCAGAAATTTTGACGCAGAACATTTGAAAGAACAAATATGAAAGAAAGGTGGGAAAACCACCCAAAAAAAAAAAATGGCTTAGGAGAGTCACAAATTTTAAAAGAGGAGGGAACTTCAATAAATCAATACTGAAATGTGCTTTCCTGTTTCCCGCTAGTTTGACCAGTGACATTTGAAGATCCATCTAGCAAAAGTCAATTGACAAACAACGAGGATATTACGGTAATTAAATTTGAAACATTCTTATAACTCTTTTTTTCCCGGCCTGATCATTTCATTGGGTAAAATTGATTTTTTTTTTTTTTTTGTTTTTGCTTTTACGTAATCAACTAACATATCATATGTAGTTCGCCAAATATATATATATATATATATATATATATTACATGTGTGACTGATCCTTGATTCCAGTTTGACTGATAAGTCAAACTGTCCTGTACAAGTCTGTCTCATTACCCATCCTATGAAAAACAAAACAGAGAAATACAGTTGTTCCCGGAGTTTGATGCCCATTTTTTTTAATGACTTCAAATATTTAATAGTCAATATTATTTCTTATTCTAATTATAATATCCTGTTTATAGAGAGATTTTATTATTAGAACTTGACCGGAGGTGATATATTGGAAAGTGATTGCCATTTTTTAACAAGTGAGGCTATTATGGTTGAGGAAATAGTAAATTGGAATAAAAGAAAGAATTTGAATAAGAAAGGGGAAATCCTTGTTTGTGTTGCTATTAAAAGGAAATCCTTACTTACAAATACTAATATACTACTTTCAATTCTAATTATAAGATTTCATTTGTGATCAACAAACGAGGTCTTGTAATTAGAACCGAAGGTAGTTTTATACTTTTTATATTTTACATTATATTGATTATTTGTATTATAAGTTTCCTTTAACTAATTTTTGCCACATCTTATCTACCCAAAACTCATAGACATGCTGCCAGCCTATAAACTCATTGCCGACGGCGATCCATCTTCAGTCGGACAACCTGACGTGGGGGATTGACGGCGCGGATGACCTCCTCCATCTATTGCCAGCGTCATTATGCGCTTCTAAATTTATAACCACCCAATACAATCCACCCTCCTCCTCTTCCATGGCCTTCACTTTTCACGGCGACCGCGTCGTTATGTTCCTCTAAGGCCTTTCATTTTTCTAAATTTTAAACTTCGTGACACCACTACGAAACAGTAAACTTTCTTTCACACGCCAAACATACTTTTACACCCTTTTTTCATCTTCTTTTTCTTTTTCTTCTTTTATTTGTATCTTGAAAAAATCTCAATTTTTTTTAATTTCAAAATCAGAAATTATTTTTAAAAATATATTGTTATTTACTTTTTAAATGGAATCAATTACTGTTAAAGTATTTTTTCTTGTATCTTGGTCTCAGATTGCTAATTTCATCAAAAAAACACTTTCAGTATACCAACACAGGCCTAGCTGCCCCACCTCACCAAACACTCACCCTACTTTTCGTTAAAAAAATGTTTTGGTTGAACATTAATTATAAAAGCATGTTTGTTTTAAACCTTATTTAAAATCAATTGACATGTGTTGTAATAAATATAACAGTTATAATTAACTATACTACTTATATATCATAGTCTATTGTGCTGCATTTCATATAATATGCAGATTTACATGGTGAGTTAAGTACTTAAGTTTGAGAACTCATTAGCGCTAGAGCATAGTATAATACAAATGTTAATTAAATTAGATTTTGGTGTGAAAAATTACCTAAATTATAATAATAACGTCAGGATTTTTTGTACCAAAATGTCACGACGTGTTTATTGCCAGACAAATTTCATTGTAAGGAAGAAAATCAAAATTAATATGTAAGTTCATATAATTTCATCTTTTTTTGAATTATATCAAGTGATTGCTTAATTTTTTTTCCAAAAAAAAAACACCCAATCGAATTAATTCAGCCCCTTTTTGTTCGTCGCACGCAGCCAGCCGCACGGGAGATTTGGCTTGAGGGATCCTGGCGGCAAGGGCAAGTTCGTCATTTAGACTCGCCCATTATTAGGGTTTCAGTGTTTCACTTCCCTTTTATGTAAGCCTTTCTTTTAGATTTTGCTCAGCTTGCGGCTGTTGCGCGTGTCTCATCCGCCAGCCACGCCTTTCTCTCTCTCCCTCCCTCCCCCCTAATCTCTTTCGTACGCATACTCTCCCTCTCACCCTCACTGCATGTCCCTTCCTAATCCTTTACCGATCGCCCCTATTCCAAATTTATTCGCTAACGCATTTCTCCTTCCTCGATAGATCGCTTCCTTCTTCGCCTTCAGCTTCATTGTGTGTGCGTGTTGGATCATCAAGGGCTTCACTCAATAGGAAATTTCCACTTTCCCTTGCACGTTTCCTTGCTTTGGGTTCTGCTCAGATCTTCGAAATAATGGTTGATCCGAGTGGAAAAGTGAGTGATCACGAATCATGATGGTTTCTTCCAACTTACCACCGCCTTGCTTTGATTCGGATGTGGGGATTCTGATCGAGCTGATTTTCTTCTGTAATGCAGGGAACAGAGGTAGAGGACACCAATAACAGAAACCCTAACGGTGATTCCTCGGAAGAAAGCCCAATGAGCAACGAGCAGAAGAAAACCTGCGCCGACTGCGGCACGACAAAAACCCCTCTCTGGAGAGGCGGTCCGGCGGGGCCTAAGGTAATCCACTCGATCGAAGAAACCCATTTCCTAATCGATTTCACAACATTAAGCTTCGATACGGTTCTGATCATCATTTGTTGTTCTATTTTGTTTACCGCAGTCTCTCTGCAACGCATGTGGAATCAGAAGCAGGAAGAAGAAGAGAGCTATTCTAGGCACGAACAAGGGAAGCACAGAAGAGAAAAAGGGCAAAAGAAGCAGCAACAATGCTAAGATTGGGGATAGTTTAAAGCAGAGATTAATGGCTCTGGGAAGGGAGGTTTTGATGCAGAGGTCACCGGTGGAGAGGCAGAGGAAGAAGCTGGGAGAGGAAGAACAAGCCGCTGTACTGTTGATGGCTCTCTCATGTGGCTCGGTCTATGCTTAACGATCACAAATCAGAGTTCACCTTTTAGGACAAAAGTAGAGAGAGATGTTTTATAACGCACCCTTACATTTTAGAAATTGTATGTTCAAATTCGTAGGGTGAAATTTAATTCACTGTGATTAGTTTTGTATTAGCTTAGTTCACTGACTGATGTATTGGTATCATTAATCTTATCAAGAATTGTTGTAAGAAAATGGTTGAATCCCAATTTTGGTAATATAATCCCTAATTTTTGTTCCCAAATTCATTTTGTGAATCATCGTCAATTGGCTCTGAAATTTAAAAGACGAAGCGGGCCAGGCTTCAAGCCTGTAGTTGGTTTTGTCTTCTCCTCTTCCATTCAATTGGCTCTTAAATTTGGATGCAGAACATTTGAAATGGAAAGGACAAATATGAAATCAGGAAGAAAAGGGGGAAAAGGCACGAAATTTGAAAGGGGAGGGAACGATCAATTCATTGGATCCGCACCAAAATATTGTACTTTCCCATTTCCCGCTAGTCTGACTAGTGATGTTATTAAAGACATACGTCTAGCAGAAGTCAATATAGGACACAGATCAGGGGTATCATGGTAATTAAATCTGAAAGTGTTCCGCCTTTTTATTTTCTTGCTCTCCAAAAGCTACGTAGTCCTTGGTCCTATTTATAAATTAGTTCTAATATGTTAACACAGACAAAAAAAAATTTAAATTTTATTAATTTAATTTAAAATTAATAATTTTTAACTTTATTCCTGTTTAATATACATTATACCTATATAAATAAAGTCAACACAATAATAAATGAAGGATAAAATTATACATTCCATATAAAAAATTTCTCTCAATGCCCTATAAATATAACTAAAAAATACCTTCACTCTATCCTATAAATAGGACCAGAGGAGTACATAATATGTATGTACTCCTCTGGTTTTATTTATACGGTAGAAATAGAAAAAATTTGTGTCCTATTTATAGGGTATTAAGATAAATTTTTTGTATTAGTACCCTCCATTTATTATTACGTTGATTTTGTATACATGAGATATAATATATATTAAATAGAGATAAAGTTAGAGATTTAATCCTATTTATAAGTCACTTTCAACGTGTTTTATGCCGATCAAGAAAATTTTTAAATTTCATTAATTTTTATTTAAAATTCAATAACTTTTCAACTCCACCCCTATTGAATATACAATATATAAGAACAAAATTAATACAATAATGAATGAAGTATAAAATTATACATTGATTAAAAATTTTCTTTCTCTGTTCTATAAATAGGACAAAAATTTTCTTTTTTCTTTACCTTATAAATAAGACCAGAAGAGTATACTATTAGTGTGACTCGAGAATGTTAACCAGTCAAAAGTCTTACACAAGTCTGTCTCATTATGAAGGGGGGGAAAAAAACTATAGCGAATTGTCTGACTTAGCCGGAAGACCAGTAAACTAACTAGTAGTCCAATTTGGTTTGGGCATTGAACGTGGATCAAACTGATCAAACTAGTGTGATCTAGTGAAATCTGATAAAAACCAATATGAACTGATGATGAACTGGTTTAAATAATTATGTTGTTATAATTTTATTTTTTCTCATCCAATTCGTAATATTTCAGTCACTATATATTTGAATGAATTTTAATAATTGTTTTGATATCAGTGATTATTAATTTTAGTTGTTGATGAATCATAAAGATCAAAATTGTCAATGTTATTGTACTTTGTTATTATTACAATCAAACAATTGTTATATTTCCTTGTATTTCATTATTAGTGATTATTAATGTTGTTGTATTTTTCTTGGTTTTAATTAAATTATATTATTTTAATATGATCAATTGACCTTGAGTTGAGTCTGGTGTGAGTATGACTAACTGACTCTTAAACCACTATCTCAATCAGTTTAGTTTTTGGTCCAGTTTTTTTTTGGTTACTTGCTCATTACTCCTTCTATGGGGGGAAAAAGAAAGAAAGGAATATGATTGTTTCAGAAGTTTAACATCTAATATTTCAGCAGTAATTGCCACTTTTGAACGAGTGGGGTTATACGGTTGTAAAAAATAGTGAGTTTTTTTGGCAAAAAAAAATAGTGACTTTGAACGGCAGAGTAAATTTCAGAGAAAATTTGCTCAGTTTTGAATCGAGATCATGTGAGAACCCAAACTTCGCTTGTAAATAATGTACTAATTTTATACTTTCTGTTTGCTATACGTTACATTGTAGCGAGTATTTGTACCACAATGACATTTCTCCGACTATTTTTGCAACTTATCGCGGATTGGCAAAGATACAAGTCATCTCCGCTGAACGTATTATTGTTTTCGAGACTATTTAGTCCAACTAATACTAAACATCTCGTTAAGTTTTATTTAAAAAATACTCTTATGATTTTATTTATGAGTCGCATTATTAAATTTTTTAAATAAATATTCAATTTTATTCCTTATTTATTATTGTGTTAATTTTATTCTTGTAAAATATAATATATATTAAATAGAGATAAAATTAAAAAGTTACTAAATTTTAAAATAAAATTAATAAAATTTAAAATTTTTTAAAGTCTTATGTAAATATAAGAGTGGGGAAGAGGTTTTTTTTTTTTTTTCCCGGCCGAGGGGGAGAGTATATTGCTACTGGGTGAAAGCTCACGCCTTAACTATGTTTCGGTGTGGTATGTTTTCTCTGCCAAATCTGGGCGCTATGCGACGTGTGAATAGGTAAGTTTTCACAGCTAATCGATGCAAATTGTATAATCCATACAATTTTATCTCTAATTACTTGTTTTATAGATTTTTTTAAAGAATATATATTAAGTAAGAATAGAGTTAAAAAATTGTTAAATCTTAAGAAAGAGTTAATAAGATTTAAAATTTTTCTTAATTTTGATTAAAAACATGTTAAAAACGTAGCTTATATTCCTCTAGTCCTATTTATAGGACAGAAAGGAAATATTTTTTGTCCTGTTAGGGTATTGAGAAAAAAATTTGTCTAAATGTACAATTTTATTCTTTATTTATTATTGTGTTAACTTTGTTTATACGAGGTATAGTGTATATTAAATATAAATACAATTGAAAAGTTGTTAAATTTTGAATGAGAATTAATAAAATTTAAGGTTTTTCTTAGTCTGTATGAAACATTGAAATTGACTTATAAATAGAACCAAGGGATTAAATAGAATGATATTATTGTTGATGAACTTTTAGTTGCCCTATATGTCTCAATCCCAAATTTTGTGGCTAAAAAAAAGAGAGACGTGAATATTTATTTTGGCCAACAAGATGTCAATATTACCAAACCATCGCAGAAGTCTTAATCCTATTCATTTATGCTCCAAACTCCAAAAATGGATTACAAACCTCAACGTGTTTTGGGGACATTGATAAGTGTAATGTTTGGAGTAGAAAAGAAGTCAAATGGAATCAAAGTGAAAATTCGGGTCGTTTGGATTTCCTAGAAAAGGGGTCACATGAAACTGAAATTGTCATTTTCAAACATTACAGATTCGGAAAACAACTCTTAATTCTCCAAGAAGGCTTTTTCTTTAGATAAATCAATGAAAGCACCAAGTGATGAACCAATAAAAGCTCCTCACACATATATTTCAGTGAGCCACGTAATCAGCTCTTCAGAAACTGACATATTAACATGGAACCTCTGTTTCATTCCTATTCATATTTTTTTATTTACTCCCTGTTATTCTTTTTATAAGTAATTTTCACACAATATAAGAGGTGATGTAATACTCTTTAATAGTGAGATATTTTTTATTATTAATCCCAGTGATAAGTCTTCTAAAAACTTTTGGAAAGTAGTGAATTTAACAACAATTTAAGAGGTCTTTGAATTTTTTTTTTTAATAATGGAAGGTAAAATCCTCTCATGCGGTCTCTGCATCTTGAAAGACATATACTTCTTAGATGTTGGTCGGGAATATACTCAGTACACACTAAATGATATACATTGATAATGGTTCATACAGAAATTTAAAACTCTCCTTTCTCCCGGTAATAAGAAGTAAAAGTGAAAAGCTATCATTAATTACCCAATTAATTTTTTACATTTCGGACAAAGATTTTCTTATGGAAACTTATGTGGTGGATCGGAGGGAGTATGTCGTGTCATATTCAAATTTTATATCTATTTACTGAATGTAATTCGTAACATATTTGTTTTGCTTTCAGAATTTTGTATTGATTTTTTTTTGATATATTACAAGTGTCGGGAATCTAAAGTGGTGGTCAGATATATTAGAACTCTTGTCGGACTAAAATGCAATTTGAAGCGTCCAGTTTCATGGAGTAACGCAAGAGTTCGAATGAGTTAGGGAGGGAGGGGTTTCTGCAAGCAAGCTGAACACGTATTCCCTAATAGGTTCATAATATGGAGATTACTAAAATATTGCCTCTTATTCGCGTTCAATTTGATTTTAAATATCAGACTGTAATCTACTTTGTTCTTTATATTTATCTATTTTTTTCAGGTCATTCTTATAATAGTTACACATGTTAAAAGTTTAATTAAATGACAGTTCCAGCTAATACACGTAATTAATTATCAAGTATATTTTAGAAAAGACAATACCTATTTATTATAAATAATTAATCTGACTAAATTTTTTAATCTAATCAAATTAGTCAATTAGCCTTTATATTAAACACTAAGATTGTAAAAATACAAAATAGTAGTACTCTGTTTATAATGGACTTCGTCTTTTGTAATGATTTGAGTTAACAGAGCAGATATGAGGTTAATGACGAAGGAATTTTATGGGCCGGAATTTGAGGCCGTTGTGAAAAGCGAGACGCGAAGAAGATGTGGGCCTCTGTGTGTGGGATGGCGTAAGCAACCTAAAGTCCAAAAGGACTTCAGAGGTGTAAAGAACTAAAAGCCCGCACAAAAACGGGATTTGGTTGGGAGCATCTGGAAAAAAAAAAAAAAAGTTTGAACACAGCAAAGTAACTTCTGAAAAGTGAATGGAAATGAGGATGAATAATGAAGACAGGTGAGAGTCGTAGTGGGAGCAAAAAGCCAAAAACCATGAAACCAAAGAGGCGTTGCGTTACATGTGGGTTGTGGGGGTATTTATTTAGTTGGAACTTGTTTGGATGGATGCATGAAGTGGGCGATGTCTTGCCAGTTGAGGCGTGGGCGTGACCCAAGTTGAAGCTGGGAGTCACGAGGGGAGTTTTGAGGGTAACCCCACGTGCCCTGTTGTTGCCTTTGGTGGCCTCCCAAATTGCACTCTGCCCTTAGCCGCCGCACGCATTCTTCTCATTTCCCATGCCAACCTCCCTATGTAGAGCGCCGGGGTCCCCCTCCCGCCTCCTCTCTTTTAATTCCTTTCATACTCTTCGCCCCACCCTACTCATCTCAACCAGCCATAGATTTACCCCTTTTTCTTTGGATTTGGATCATCTCCGTGCTCTCTTTCTATGGACAAATAGATTAGATTTGTATCTTAACTTGTCATGAATATATATATATGATCATTATTAAATCAAATAAAAATTAAATAGATGGATGAGATTGGATATATGGAGTCATATGTGAACGTGTGGTGTTTATTTTTCCTATAGGTAAACTTGAGTGAAGAAATAATACACGCGCGTCGGACAACATGGGGGCAGTCCACCGAGGATGCGCTGGAGTTGGACTGTTTTCGTTTGAGTTTGACTCAAATCCAGTGTTGTTATAATATGAACAACGCCCGTAATTTTTTTTTTAATATACATAAAATATAAATAAATAAACAAACAGTGTTGGCCGCCGAAAAAATAATATACAATTCGAAATGTAAAAAATAGATGCATAGTGAAAGATTCGTAGAAACGTGAGTGGGGGGAGCAGAAGAAGCATCCGTCCGAATCTGCCGTGTCAGAAAATCAGGCCTTCCACTTCATCCTCCCTTTCCTTCAACATTTATAATTTGTGGAGCCAAAATTATATGCTCAAAAAAATAGGCACAGCTGGCTTAATAAAGTGGGAGCAGACTCATAGTTTAATATGATCTGTAAAAATAACACCACCACTTTCAAGTGATGAAGCATTCTTGAGAGCGGAAGGTCAAAGGATATAACGAACCGCACGCAAAATAGAATGTGACGGAAAACTGAAAGGAACGTTATTATTTTTAAATTTTGAAAACACGCACAAATTGAAGTGAAGTGACTCTTTAGTCTTTAGTCAGACGCTCCTCTACTTGATTGTCAACATCTCCGCCTAATCTAAATCCACAGCTTATTATTAATATTATTATTTGTTTTGAAATATGAGATAAAAGAGCAAGCACCCGCCCACCCGAATTACATTAAATAAGACTTGCCTAACGGATATATCCATCAACAATCCCATCTTTTAATTACGCACCTTCACTGCTTGAACACAGTTCTGGTGGGTTTGGACAGTACAGTGTCCCCAGTTTTAGGACCCAAATTTTTTTTAATTAAAATTCATAATCCTTTATCGTGTTGTAATCTGTGCATGTGACTTGTGGCAAAAGAAAAAAGAGTTTGAATTTAATAATGAAAAATGAATTTCCATGCATTAATAATAATTGATGGTAATTGGGTTACCTAAGAAAGGAACTAAATTTCTTTAAAACAAGGTCAAATATTAAGTTTAACAATCTTTGATAATATTACGTGTTGCTATATATTGTATTAAACTTGCCAGACACCATTATATATACATGGAAGTAAAGGAATCCAACTTGGGAAAATTACTCGTCTCAATAAAGTTGTCGTCATTTGAAGTGCCACCTCAAATTGGTGAAGTGCCCACTGTCCTCCATATCCCCATTTTAGTCGCCTTCATTATTACGCTCATCAACCCCACCCCTCCTCCCAAAATTATTATTTTGATTGCCCTTTTTCTTTTCCATCTTTTATATCTTTATTATAGTATATATGGCCATGGGTGTGTACTTCTTCACCTTGCCAATTCCTCAATTATTTCCCCCTCGCTGTTTATCTTCATTAATCATTATTAACCATGTTCATCATAATCACGATGACAATTACACAAATTAATAATCCAAACAAGAGCATTTTATTCCTAAAATTTGATCATAATAGTAATCAGATCATAAAGCTAGGTACAAATTGAAGAGATCGACACCGTCCTTCCTACATTACAGAAGAAACTAAGAGAACAGAACAAAGGGGCAAAATGGGAGGAAAAACAATTATAATTATAATGGGTAATTTTCTTGTAATGTGTTCTTTCCTCTGTGCCAGCTAAAAGGGTAAACTGGGGAGTTCAGGAATTCGCAATTGAAGCTGTTCGTGTGCTCCTTCTTCACCCGCATTCCCTAAATTCTCAGATCTGCGATCCTGCGCAGTTATTCCCGCCATTTCTTTTTGTTTCTTCTCTTGCTTTCTACCAAAGCAACAGTAATAAAGATGAAAACAGAGCGATTGCAGAAACCGATGAAGCGATCGACGGCGATGGAGCCGCCGTTGACGGGGGAGGCGGGCTGTAGTAGTAGAAAGGGAAGTAAGGCACAATTGGGTTGGGTGGTGGCGGTGTCGGATAGTTCTTGTTGTACGGAGGAGGGTAATACGAGCCAGTGCCGCCCATTCCTCCCCCTCCCCCTCCACCCCCATACGCAGGCGGAGGTGGGGACGAGTAAGAGTACTGAGCAGGCGGGGGAGGAGAGTAGTAGTAGGATCCTCCACCACTACCTCCGCCACCACCGCCGGAGCTAGGAGGAGAAGGAGGGGGAGGGCAATTGCTGGATGATGAGGAAGCGGGAGGAGGAGGAGACGGCGGCGGCGGAGAGGGAACCGGCGGATTACAGGGGTTCTGACAAGACGAGCACATTGTGCACTGGATCTGATCCTTGGAGATGGATTTGACAGAATCCGCCATAGCCAGAGCAACAAACAGAGGCACGAAAGTGAAGAAGATTCTGAGAGGAGCAGCCATTATGGAAGCAACAAGGAATCAGAGGGAATGATCCAAGAAGAAGTGGGGTTGATCAGAAGTAGGAACAAGATGATGATGAAAGAGAGAAAGAGAGAGGAATTAATGACGATAATGGAGGGTGAATAGAAGGAGTGAGTGAGTCTTATCTCTGAAGGCAGAGAGCGCACTATACAGGACCTTTTTATTATTATTATTTTTTTGATATACAAATTTTTAAAAAGGAGTTTAGCTCACCCACGATTTAAGGGCAGAGCGAAATCTCTCTTCTTTTTAGATCATATCAATATTTGGGCATGAGGAGTTATTGATACATCTTAATTAAAATTTTTATTTAATTAGTTAATTAAAAAAAAAAGGAGTAAGAAATGAGGAAAGAGAGAGAGAAAGAAGGAGGGAGGAGGCCGAAACAGTGAATGTGGGTGTGAATAAGAAAAGGTGGGAGGCGAAGACACTGACACCGACACGTTTTACTTTGGGAGAAAGCAGTCAGCATTCAACACATTTATATGCAATCTATTCTTTGATTTTATCCTTTCCTCTCGTGTTAAATATATATATATATATATATATAAGATTCATTTGATAACATTATACTATAAACTACGTCTTATATCTGGGACTGAGTACAAAATTTAAGGTAGTTTTACCATTTTGGTACGTGGGTTTAACCACAATATGTGATTTGGTGGTGTGGTGTGCAGCACTCTTACACGAGACGCAAACACCACGTGGTGCTTTTGGCGTTATCAGAGCTTCGTGTCACACTTGAATTCTCTCATCATTCATCCCCTCCTCTCTTTGTTTCTATGCTACTGTACTTGCCCCTAAATACTTGATCCCATTTTATCATCTGTGAATTGATTTTTTTTTTGCTTTTCTTTATCTTTTATTAATTTCACCAAAAATTAATTTTACATAAATAAATTTTTTCATTGGATATATATATATATCTAAATATGAAGATCCAAATGGAGCCATGAAAGGAAGAAAAAAAATACAAAAAAATCTCACTGAAATAATAGCTTTCAAATTGGACTTGTGAAGCTCCAAATTTGCCCAACAATGTTGAATATGAGATAATTGTACCCAAAAAATTTAAAAAAAAATCCCTAACCTTATTATTTTGTTGTGTCATATGAGTATGTTACAGGTATTTGCAAAATGAGTGGACGTGTAGATGATTCCTTAACTGTTTGGCATTGGGGCGATGAAATGCATTGCATGCATGGACAAATGGTCACATAGTTTTGCTTCTTCTGTATAACGTTATCCCTATTCATTCATAAATATTTTCCCTTTTATTTTCTTAATTAAGTACAAGTATTTTCTTATAAGATACTCCTTGTGTACTATCATATACAAATGTACTAAATGCGAGCGCTTTTCCTCATAGATTTAAATCTTGACTCATTATGTTGTGTCTTTATTATTTTATCCTCATTTAATATTTACTTAACTAGCTTATCATTTTTTAATATTCATGGGTGTTATTATGCGTTTTTGTTATAATGTATTAAATTTTAAATATAAAATATTTTTATTATTTTAAATAATATTTATTAAATGTGCAAATATTAAATTGATTTTACTAATCCTATACGTGTACGTAATATTCATAATTAAGTTTTAAATTTGTAACTTATTATAAATTTTATTACATATATAAATTTTATTACGTACTTCTCCAGTCCTAAATATAAAACCCATTTTTCAGTATAAATTACACTACAAAATGGGTCTTATATTTAGAACTGGAGGGAGCATATTAATTGATATACTTACACATTTGAATGTTATATAATAAGGGTCTGATTCAAATATCATCGGCGCCAATTAGGGGATGACTTTCTCTTTCTCAAAGGCATTTTCTGCATTTATATGAACTTAAATTCAAGACTTTGTGTTAAGAGATCAAAATTCTTTATACTGGGACTAATGCCTGATAGTAATGCTTAGCAAAATTCGTAAAATAAACATGTTCGACGAAGGTTATCACAGGAATAATTAAAATTAAGGTGTCTGGGATATATATATATATATATATAATATAACAGGACAAAATCAATTTTAACAATAAGATAATATTGGAGTTTAAATGACACCAATAAATAAAAGACAAATGAGTTGAGTCAAATTATAAGGAGAAATGAGTATTGAGCTATAATTAATCATTGTAGGTTAAACTCAAAGGACAAGCGCAACTACATTTTAGCTAAATTTCTAACTGAAATGCCACTGAATCATCTCTCTATTATTGCAATGCATCAAATCCAAAATCCCTTTGATTTTCTATAGAAAGACTTAATACTTCGCATTAATTAACTAATAATTAAATAAATATGGGGTTCAGACCAGTTTTGTCAAAAGTATTTTCTGGAATCCATACGAGAAAGGAAGAAAGAAAGTGGCCAAAGTCATGCATACCCAAAAAGAAGTCTTTTATTTCATGAATCCCAAGGCTCAATAGTGGTAAGAAATGGTGGGTGTTACCATCCCGTGAAGGGCAAGGAAGAGAGAGAAAGAGGGAATAATGGCCGTCCACTGGGACTTTCCAGGCTGTATTAGGGTTTTATTAAAGCCTACTGTCCCTCCATTAGGCTCCACCACCAAATCCTTCTGTTCCTTCAAAGATCCTTTCCATTATGTTTGTCCCTTACCTTCCACAGAAAGCCCCTTATGTTTCTCTCTCTTAATTTTTTGAGGCCAGGACTGTTTAGTTTTCTAGTTTCTGATAAGTGTTTAGATTAACACTTCTCTACCAACTTCAGCTGATTTGAGTTAAGAAGCTCAGTTGTGTTTATCGATACGTTCATAACACATTTGTCTGTATTTCCTTTAACGTTCATTCCTTGCATTGTCGAATGATACAAACTTGAAGAGTTATAATAGTAATTGGATTTTGATTGAACTCCACCTGATCTTGAAGGTTCTACTCTTTCAATGTTAAATTACTTCAGATATTTTGTCTATTGTGGTGAAAAACCATTTTTAATTATATATGCCTTGGAATGATTAATGACAAAAATATTAAAGTGATCTTTTTAGTTATCGTCTATAAATTATAAAGTTAAATTATATTCATGATTGTGAAAGATGTTTTTAATAGCACTTAACATTTTAAATTAATTTATGATTTGTCCAACATTTTAAAATATTTTTTCAGTAGCTTAAGTATTCACTGCCGCTGACAGAAGTATTTGAAAGTCAAGATTGCACCAAAAATATCAAGTGTTATTAAAATTTATTTTAGGATACTAAACAAAACACAACTTATTTTATGAAACTGAGTCCTACCAGTAAACTATTTTAAAATGCTGACTCATCTTAATTTTAAAATATACTACATCCGGTCTTAATTATAAGACCTCATTTATAGTTTACAAACGAAATCTTCTAATTAAGACAGGAGATAATATACTTGTTGAGCAAAGTACATGTGTCAATAAATCTTGCATCCCATATTTAAAGAGATCAGGGCTAACTGACTATTGTGTCCTCTATGGTTCCTGAATATAGAATTATTTCCCGTTTGTTCGATCTAAATTAATATACATTTGAAGATACAAAAAATGTTGTTTAGTATGACAAGTTATAAAATAATAAGTTAATTATCACAAACGATATATTTATATAGCTGGTTTGACACACGAATATCAAAAAATCTGTAATTAATATTTAAGCATTATCCTATTAATTTATAAGTAACTGAAAAAACTATTGGACAAGACATTTTACTTTTCTCATGTCCCAAAATCTTTCTACCTCCGCTATCAAACACTCAATTACTGAATTAATGTGTAAGATTATATAAAGTATAGAATTAACTAATAATTCATTAAAAAACTCTTTCAGATTATATGGAAAGGCGTAAAGTTATAGGGTCTTCGTAGAGGTTTACGTTTGTGTATATATGTATTTAATTATAGTAAAGTAAATGTTAAGCAAAGGTAGTATTGCAACAAAATAAAATAACCCGTAAAAAATAAAAAAGGAGAGCGCGATTATGGGATCTTGCTTTGCACTTTAATTTAATTCTTCACTCGTTTACTTGCTTTTTTTTTTTTTTTTCCTGTGTTGCGTTGCTTTTGAATTTTTGTCAACTTTTTGTTTTTTCAATTTGAAAGCTTTCTTTTCCATTATCATTGCTTCCCCTGCAAATCATATATCCTGTTATTCTCCTTTCGCTGTCTAAAGCATTAGCACAATTTATGCCCACTTTTCGTTAATCCTAAGATCCTCATTTTCTGTCCAATATTCTTATTCGATTCCATGATCTCTTTCGATATATATATATATATATATATATAGCGACTAATGTAGTTATATATATGGAGATTGCTCATGATAAATATGGTGAAGAAAATTAAAAATGATTTGGTGTTGAGAGGAATAATCTTCACAACGTTTATAAATTCTCTTTGGTTAATGAAGGGCGCATGAGAGTAATTTTCAATAAGATTTAAAGAGGCCTATGTGAAGAAATATATAATAAAGATCCTCACAGTGCATTGATTTGTAGCATTTATGTATATGAAAGTAGGAGATACAAAACGCATCAGGCTTCACAGAGAATGAATAAAAGAGGGGAAAACTACTCTTTCTCCCCATTAAGTGACAAGCTAAGTGTGTTAGATCAATGGGTAATAACACAATAATAAGCTAACATGTCTGTCATCAGACCCAGTATTATACTCTTTTGGTTCTAAATATAAAACCCACTTTGTAATGTAATTTACACTACAAAGTGGGTCTCATATTTAGGACCGTAAAAGTAAGTTTTGACATCAATCTCAATTGATCTATCATAGTTAATTCTCAGTTTTATGTTAACAAACAAAACATTATTTGGGAATTAAGTCTACATGCATAATAAGAAACACAATATATAGCCATTTGACTGTAGGAATATATATATCTTTACTTACTGTGCGAGAAAATCAATATCCCTGATGATATATATGTATATATCAATATATCTGATGTGGAATGATGGGTCTGAAGAATGGAGTGTGTTGGTTCGATGAGTTGCATGCGTGCATGATGAGTGATGACTAATTTTTGGGGTCTGGTTCCATTACTGCTTTCCACAAGCCAGCCAAAATTTTCAGCTAAATCTATCATTTGGCTGCATCTGCATATGATTCTCTGTGAGTAGTTCCATTATTGAGAAACGTAATGTGTTTTTTTTCTTTTTAATCTGGGACCTTTCTTGTTTAACTTGAGGACATCATGAGATGTAGACTAATCGAACATTGATCAAGTCGGGTGAAACCTTTTCAGGTGGCAAACTCTACACTATCAAATATTTAACACTGTTGCATTCCCATAAACTAGTTAGAGACCTTTGGTTAACTTAAAACAACTCTCTTATCAGCTGATCTGAGTACTCGATGGTACAACATAATGGACTTTTTAAGCTCTTCACTTGCCCTTAATTGGACAATAAAAAATAGGGGGCAAAGAATACTAACAAAAAACTGATGTGGAACAAGAAGAAAACACGAGAAATTGAGAAGAAAAGAGACAAAATTAAGGAAGAACAGGAAGAAAAAGGAGAAAGCTAAGAGAGAATAAATCAGTAACTTCAATTGTACAATGTAGTCTGCCCTCAAAATGAAACCCCACTAATCTTTATATCCTAAACTAATTATAAAATAAAATAAAAATAAAAATCTGAATAAGTAGATAAGTAAATGAAAAATATCTGCATAAAAAACTTTCTAAAATAATAGTTTTTAAACTATTTTTAAAAGTGTCTACTTGTGGTATTTTTTTTTCCCATTATTTTTCTCTAATGTTTATTTCCATTCATATAGGATATGGGTATCTGTAGAGTTTGAGGAGGCCTAGGTCCACACTCATCTCCTAATTTCAGTTCAATCAATAAATCTCCCAATTAATTCCAAACTATCTCATCTACGTACGTACATGAAAACAGCCACCCCTGTGTCTCTATATTCCAACAACCTGCTGTTTATGATCACAAAATTGTTAATTTAATTATATATATTATCATTATGTATAAAAAAACGTGTGTTACTCTTAACATGGTCGGTATTCAATTTGGGAGACGAAGAAAGTGAAGGGGGAAAAAACTGAAATTGATGAAGATAACAAGTAAAAATGTATTAAATAAAGAATTAAAAAATTATATTTAAAATCAAATTGAATTTCTCAATTAAGTCTCGGGCAGGAAGAAGTAGTCTATAAATGTATTTTTATTTAATACTGAGTCAAAGTTGGCGCACGCACGGATACGTGTTAGTCTTCTAAATAAATACGTGTATTTAAATAAAAATATAAACATAAACTTATTTTATCCACAATTGTATATAAACATAACATTAAATAGATATGCGCGCAGAACACGAGGCACATGCAAAACGCGTTGAGTGGCCGACGAAATTTATAAAAGGAATTAATTGATGCGATAAGCCAATAAGTGACCCTACTGGCTACATGCAATCCCTGTAACCGTGACTTGGCCTGCATATGCATTGTTTCATTATGAACACAATTCGATTTTAAATATAATTTTTATTTTTATTATTATTTAATATATGCCACTTATTATTTATCGGCAATAAATTTTTATTCATTATATCTCATATATTCTCTTTACAAATAAGGGTATAACTAAAAAATATGTATATATCTTACATATTTATTACTTCTCCGGTCCTTAATATAAGACCTATTTAACTATTTTGATTAAATTAAGAAAGTTGGGTAAATTAGTTAATTATAAAAAATATAACACGTTTTTCTGAAAACATCATAATCATCTTTCTTAATATATTCCTTCCTTCTTCTACTTGATTATAGTTGTGGGAGTATCATATGGGTAATTTAGAAAAAATTAATAAATATGATAAATATATCTTATATTTAAGACCAAGATCAACTTAACAATTAGGTTATATATTAAGGACCGGAAGAGCACTTTTAACTAAATTTAACTAGCATTTGAACGCGTAATTTTGACAGTTGTTTTTTATAATAAGAGACGAAGGGAGTAAGGTAGAAGATCCTCAATGTAAGAGCAAAAATCATGGGTGGTTAAGACTAATGAAAATCAACTCCAGCATAATCAAAATAGAATACAAGAGAGTCTTTATCCAACGTACAAATAAATGCTAATGACAAGTCAAAGAACCAAAGGAAGAAGCTTATGGTAGACAAGAATGATGCTGAGAAATGCTCAAATTAGAGGCAGCAAAGTAAACTGAATAACTCACTTGCTAAGCAACAAATTCTCTTTTCTTCTTCCTAATGGCTGCTCAATAGAACCTCTCACCCTGACCACATTTTCCTTAATGATCCCTTTTATCACTTTAATTAGTAGTGAGAAGAATGTACGTAGTTTTTCTCTATATAAAAAGGGAGCCCATGCTCACTCCTATTAAAAAAAAAAAAGATCTATAAGTATTAATATCTATAGATATTTTTTAGAAAAAAATGTGAGATAGTTATATATATTCCCTTCAATAAAATTACACGTCAAAAGAGGCGTACGTACTCACTCCTATACAAGAATATGATCTATAGGATATAACAGATCAGCGTAGAAGATGCTAAATCTTTTGTATCGTATACATATTAACAAGTGTTCTCATTTAATAATGTTATTATACTACTTCCGGTCCTAATTATAAGAGCTAGTTGACTATTTTGAAGAGATTAAAGAAATAAATTAACTTAGTTATTTGTAATAAATAGGTGTTGTCTTTCCTAAAATATCCTTACTAATCAAATTTATTGGCTAGAACTATCATTATTAGAGGGACTATCTTGAAAAAAATGTATAAATATAAGAAGCAAAGTGGATTGGGGTCTTATAATTAGGATCAAAGTAAAAGTCAAACGAGGTCTTATATTAAGAATCGGAAGTAGTATATTTTATTAATTTAAGTGTGAAAAATCAAACACATGTGCATGTGCCTTCCACCACACCCAACTAATTATTATGCACGTTTTCCTTCTTTCTCAGGGTATATCACAATTGCTTTGTGCCATCTAGCTATCACTCATAATAATTCACATCCATCAAAACATACATTTAAACAACACTAGCTACTATCTACTATCTACTTCACACTATTATTCGCGCGCTCGCGCGCGCACACATATATATAAATATATATAGCTGTTTCTCAACTGTCAAACTTATAACCCTTTTTTTTTTTTAACAGGGAACAGCACACATATGCCACATGGAATCTTGCATATATTACTATATGTGATAAAGATATGAATAAAATGTTGAATATTAATATTAATATATATTTCTTACAATAATATTAGAAAAAGTTGATGAGTCACACTTTTGCGATTAAAAAAGTGAGAGACAAAAGAGGGACAATAGAAGATGGAAGTTCTTGATTGACAACGCGGGGCATTTATTAAGCACTGCGTGTACACACACACACACACACTCTCTCTCTCTATATATATATATATGTTCATACTTGAAATTTCATAACAGGTCAAAACCCAAGATATAAATATTACATGACACCACATTTTTCATACTTGCTTTTGTTTCATACTCTATTTTTCAATCTCCTTGAAAACAAATGTCATTGGTCGGTGGAAGCATTTATTTAACTTTGAATAGTAATTTGATTGTGGTTAAATTGGCTTTTAGTTAAATCAAAATTAATATTCTACTTGTACAATACACAAGATGCTCTTACAGTTCAATACTAAGCCATATGATTATATAGTAGAAGACCTGATTGTTAAATGATGAAATTAAGAGAGAACTCATTAATATGATAGGAACATAATTTAATTATAGTCAAATTAGATATTATTAAATCAAAATATTTATTCTTTGGACGACACGCATCAGCATCTATATGCGTAATATTACCTTCATAATCAAATTCAACTATAAAATTGTTAACTCCATAGTTAAATGTTCTGTTATTTGAATATCTTGATTACTATGCGTTTCAGCAGTTTCATGCCAATAAGGCACTTTATCTTCGGCTGGGGCAGTGACAATGGGCCTCATGTTTCTTGGTGGGCCTAAAATCACCGTAGCCCGTACATCAATAGGCCCATGAGTGATCAATTCAGAGTCCAACCCCAAAATGGGCTTTCTCCCAAAAAAATCCCCATGAACTGGTCAAGCACCGCACCTGCCTCCATGACAAAGATACAAATGGATACTTTAGTTGTTTTGGTTAAAGTATACATTTAGTTTTTAAAATTTTTAATCTGTTGACAGAGTTTACGGAGAGTTTCAATTGTTTCTCCATCTGCTACCTAATACGAGAATCAGACAGGAGCATGTGTTAATGAGGCTTTCGTTAAATAATAGTTTCAATACACGTAATTAAATAGCTACTATATTAAAAGCGGGATGTACTATTTCATTTATATTATTAAACACGAGACTATATAACTATATGAGCATTATTAGGTCACGATCTAAACCGGACCGGGTGATATTTTCTCCCTGTTTCTGCAAGTTTTCCACGCGCAACTAGTGCTATTTTTCTCCGTTTGATCTTTTAATAAGTTTCTCTAGATATTACTACCTTTTGTTTTTTTTTAAAAAAAAAATTATTTGGACAAAGTCAATTCACAAGTTAATAAAATAAATATATGAACACTTACTTATTACTACCTCTCGTCCTTAATATAAGATCTAATTGACTAATTTTGAAAATTTAAAAAACTAGTTAAATTAATTATTTGTTATAAATAGATAATGTGTTCCCTAAAATACCTTTATATTGATGGTAACCTCTTAACATATGTAATTATTATAGGAATTACTTGAAAGCAAAATAGATAAATATTATAGATAAAATGGATTGGGATTTTATATTTAGAACCAAATTAAAGATTAAGCTAGTTCTTATATTAAGAACCGGATGTAGTAATTAGAAGAAATGTTTTAACTATCCATTTTAGTTAACAAATAATCTTTAGGAAATTTATATGTCCACATGTGTAGCAGAAAAACTTTTATACTATTCATAAATCATAAGTGACACATTCTTAAGATTTTGTGCAACACTTAACCCACATTGGCTAAATTTAAAAAAAAAAAAACGAGACTAAATTTACTCATAGAAGTTGGATTCAGTGAAAAAAGTCTCATCAGTCTGCTATCAAATACTCATCCGATTCTTGTTATGATATTTAAATAACTAATTCATGAATGATAAATAATTATTTAAAATTAGTTAAAAACAATAAATGGATTAGATATAGATTTTTACTTTTAAATACATCCTTATAATAAATGAGAAAAAGAATAAAAGAAAATGTATAAAAAAATAGAATAAGAGAGAAATAATTAAGAGCAACATTAGAAAAAAAATACATTAAATATTAAAACAAACTCAAATTAAAACTTATACAATATATCACACTTCTTTTTAAACCTGTAGCTTATATATAGAACCGGAGGAAATATCACATTTAACTCTCTTTCTTGCTTCAAATATCATATTCATATCGAACTCTAAGTAATTTGAATTTGAATTTATTAAACGTAACTTATTCAAATGTCTTTATTGTATCAGATTCCACTAGATTAACGTTTGTTGGCCTTCTATTGAAAAAACTTCGTTGGTTGGATTTTGATCACTCTATTTAAATATGAGAACTACTATCCCTAAATTATAAGAGAAAGATTTTTGTACTTGGCCATACACATACATATGTATATATTATTTTTACTCCATTAAATCAACAAAATAAATTTTAAAGTGTTGATATTAATCAATCGAGCTTAAAATATCCTAAATATAAAATATAATTTGCAGTGCATACCTTGATTTGATTAAAAGCAAACATCTTGAGTAGATATGGCTAATAAGCAGTTAAGTTTTCTCCTAGATTTTTTCTTTTTGACCGGAACGTTTTCTCCTAGATTACAATGCTTAAAATTGACAACTTCATATAGGAAATATAAAACAATTACCAAAGAAGACTGAATTTAAAAATTAATATTAAATTATTTAGTCTGTTCTCAACGTCATTGGCAAAATGGCAATTGAAATTTGAAAGGGACAAAGCACAAGTACAAAAACAAGGCCAAGACTCAAAAGCTCCGGCTTTGGACGTTGACCAATTCAAATTAAAGCAGGTAAGAGACTAGAGAGCTGTTGCCTGTCGAAGATGACTCTTTCATTTCATGCAATCCCATGGAACGTTTCAGGGGACGCCATTTTGAATCACTCAAAATCAAAAGACGACCCCTCAGCAAAATACTAAAACCATACAAATTGACATTAATTGCTACTTCATCGTCTCATTCCTCACCACCGTAGCTTCTCTCTTCTTCTTCAAATTTCGAATTTCAAACCCCTGCTAACCATGGCTTCACCCTTCCGGGTCCGCTGCCTCGTCTTCAAAGTCGCCGTCTTTATCATCTTCTTCGGCCTAACGCCGTCCATTTCTCTGGCTCAGTCCGCCGATTCCTGCAACGGAATATTCTTGTCCTACGTCTACAACGGTGGAAGACAGCTGCCTCCCAACGTCTCCGATTCCAACAATCAGCCGCATCGGTTTGAGTCTACTCTCACTGTGCTCAACAATGGTCTCGACGAACTTAAGTCATGGAAGGTTTTTGTGGGGTTTCAGCACGACGAGTATTTGGTCTCTGCATCAAACGCGGTGCTTGCCGACGGCGCTAGCTTACCTGCCAACGTCGGCAACGGTACTGTTCTTGCAGGGTTCCCTACGACCGACCTCAAGACGGCGGCTGAGACTGCTGGGGACTTGACACAGATGCAGGTTCAGATCAATTTAGTGGGGACACAGTATGGTGTTGTGCCGCCGGCGGTGCCGCTGCCGTCGAACATCACTCTCGCCAATGACGGATTTGTTTGTCCCAAGTCCACTGGCCGAGGTACCTTCTATTTTTGCGTCTCATATATGCAATGCTTCTTTTCGAAGTTCTTTGGACATATAATTTGCTTCCTCATCTGACTTCAGGTGAAAATCGTTCTATATCTCTTTTTGTCTTTTAGAGCTAAGACCATTCTGTCTTGAAAAGAATAGTATAGTATTCACTGTTTCCAAAATTGGATTGTAGCGATGAAAGATCAATCCTTCAAAATCGGAGCTTTAGCCTTTCTTTGTTTGACACGTAGAGGAACTACATGTCTTTTCTTTGTATCATAGCATTCATATGGTGCCTTAACTAAATGCAGGACTTACAGTTCCACAAATTTGTCTCATAACGTTGAACTGTAAATGGTTAATTCTGTGGCATTTTAGCTTATATTGTAGAATTGTAGAGTTAATCATCTGTGATTGCAAAGTTGTGATTTGAGAATGCTTTAGGCTACGGACTGAGTGTTAAGGATCAATGGTTTGGCTTTCAGGGAATGAGACTCATGTCTGTTGCACCAGAGATTCCAATTTCAAAACAAGCATCACCACAGAACAAGAATTTCTACCTCGCCAGAGTGGTGATCTTTCAATTATGTATGATGTGACCGGTACCTATGAATCCAATTACTGGGCTGAGGTTACAATCTCAAACCATAATCCCCTTGGACGTCTTGATAACTGGAGATTAAGCTGGGACTGGATGAGGCAAGAATTTATCTATGCAATGAAAGGTGCTTATCCTTCTGTGGTTGACTCTTCTGAGTGTATCTTTGGTGCACAAGGTGGACACTATCAAGAGCTTGACTTTTCCAATGTGTTGAGTTGTGAAAAAAGTCCAACGATAATTGATCTCCCTCCCACAAAGTTCAATGATTCGGACCTCGGAAAAATCCCTTTTTGTTGCCGGAATGGGACTATCTTGCCTCCATCAATGGACCCAAGTAAGTCATCTTCAAGGTTCCAAATGCAAGTCTACAAAATGCCACCAGACCTTAACCGCTCAGTGCTCACTCCACCACAGAACTGGAAGATAAGTGGCACACTCAACCCTGACTACAAATGCGGACCTCCAATTCACGTGAGTCCGAGCGAAAACCCAGATCCTACAGGCTTACCTTCAAACAAATCTGCAATTGCTAGCTGGCAGGTTGTGTGCAATATAACAAAGGACAATGGGCCAGCAAGAAAATGCTGTGTTTCATTTTCTGCTTATTACAATGAATCTGTCATTCCTTGCAAGACGTGTGCGTGTGGATGTACAGGCAACACAGGAAGAACTTGTAGTAAAAATACACCGGCAATGTTGCTTCCAGCCCAGGCACTTCTTGTTCCATTCGAGAATCGTAGTGCCATGGCTGCTTCTTGGGCTAACATAAAGCATTTCACAGTGCCAAACCCAATGCCCTGTGGTGATAACTGTGGAGTGACCATCAACTGGCATGTGCTCACAGATTACTCTAAAGGTTGGACTGCAAGGGTCTCACTGTTCAACTGGGGTGAGACTGCCTTTGAAGATTGGTTTACTGCAGTGGAAATGAACAAAGCAGCTCCAGGTTTTGAGAAGATGTACTCTTTCAATGCAAGTGCCTTGGAGGGACTGAATAACACTATAATGATGCAAGGTCCTTCAGGCAACAACTATCTTCTGGCAGAAACAGATGGAGATGACCCTGAGAAAGATCCTAGGGTTCCTGGAAAACAACAGTCAGTGATCTCATTTACAAAGAAAAGTACTCCTGGAATCAACGTGGTTGGTGGAGATGGGTTTCCCACTAAGGTCTTCTTCAATGGGGAAGAATGCTCTCTTCCCTCTGTATTTCCAAGCAGTGGTTTCAAGAAAGAGTTGTCCTTGTTCTTAACACTATCACTACTATTGTTCATCGTCTTGATGCAGTTTTAATGGCGAAGTTCATCTCTTCCTCCTGTTATTGTAACATTCATCCTGTATATCTTATTCATTTCAGTTAGAACGATTCTTTCCAGAGTGATTATATGTATACACTTCGGAAGATTGTAGAATTCTGTTGGACACACGATAGAAGTTATATTCTTTTCTTCCTGTCTTTTACAGTTCAATTGTGGTTTTCATTCTCTCTCTCATCTTGATTCGTTTGTAGTGATTAATACCATTTTAATACTGTTCTCTAACTAGTACGGATTTGACGATTGGCCAGATTTACATGTAAACACTTTAATAACCGATTCTATTTGTAGTCAAAGGTAGTTGTAAAGTTAACATGTTGATGTTGGTTACCATGAAACTTGATATTGAAAGTTGATTTGGAGAAGGAAGTAGTGATTTAGTGGGATGCACCTCTATTGTTGTTATGTTGCTTTTACTGGGGATGCTTTAGTTCTTTTGAAAGGAGATATAATGGCCTTACACTTAAGATGACAATGTGAAGTATTTGAATTTAATTGCAAATTTTTCATTGAAATTATTAGTTCTTTTTTTCCCCTGTTGTCTTGATAACTTTAGGCAATAGCTGTTTATTTCATAAAAAATGTCTAAATAGTAACCAAACAGTAGTAATTGGATTACGTGGTAAAAGATTCAAGTGTCAATGGCATGTTGTCGTAGCGACACCTATTAGTGCTCCTCAATCTTTTTCTTGGTGTGGAAGGTCACAGGTTGGAACCTGTGTATAGGGTACATGTGTTTAATTGGATTTGTCTCCAATAACAAAAACAACAACAATAATGATAATTAGAAAAGTATTTGAGTAAGGGAACATGATATTTAATGTTAAAATTTGGCCCAAAAAATGGGTTTGTTAAAAAAAAAAAAAAAAAAAGAACAGAGACGAGGTGAAACATGGGTAGTCGGCTTTTCAAAGTTCCTAAGTTCTGAAATCAAACGAAAATGATTACCCTTTTCGCATTCAGAAATATGCTCGTGAGAGCGAAATCAGTCTTTTTTTTATTTTTGAGAATTTAATTAGTGATAGACACAGAATTTGTTTGATTGGCCTGCTAGAATTTACTCATTCCGAATTTTATTAGGCCGAAAATCAGCACTGGTCAGGGCTGAGAACAATAATCCTGCTAGTGATATGTGGGACTCAATAACGATTAGCATTCCCGCTTTAGTTCAGTTAATTTAGCATCAACTAAATAACATCCGGTATTATATGCATAATTCAAACGTAGTTTTATCAACCAAGAATTAAAATATAGTTTATCCAATTAAATTGACAAGTAACTGACAGCATGACGAGTGGAAGTGGAGAGTCTAGATACTCTGTATAAATCGAAACCAAAAAATGAAAAAAAGAGCGTTGCATGGAAAAGGAGCTCAATTTTTAAGTTTGATTAATAATTCAAGGGGCATCAAAACCAAGGACAGGCCCTCTTTTTGTTCACGTGCTTCGTGACGCTTGACCCACTACTAAAGTGCAAATGCCTTTGACAAAATCTTTATCAAATCCCATTATCTATAATTCTATATATTCTTACGTTGAAGGTAGCCACGAGAATATTCCGACCAAAAAGACAGAATATATTCCCCAACCTCCAACATCCCTCCAACGCACTGCATGAAAACCAAATAACAGAATAACAGCTGCAAAGACATACACTTGTTCACTTCTAAAAAGATAAATTAAAAAAAAAACAATAGAGTATAAACAGACACATATAATATAAATCTCTCGAAGAGCTAAGTCCCTTGTAGAATGGGAAAGAGAAAATTGAGAAAATGAGTGCATCACATAGGCAGCCCCATAATCAATACTATCTTGCATGGCGGCGACCATAGATCTCTTGACCAGATATGTATCTAATCATGCTCAAGTACATGCACTGCATGGGATCATAATTATGGAAAAAGCAAATCACCAAAAGCTAAATCAATCAAAAGCAGTATCTAAGGTACAGAGACAGTCTTGAAAGAATAGCCAGGCCGAATGTCTTGGAACAACCAAATGGAATATTTACATTCTTCCAGCATTCATTTGCTTCAATTGAAGGAAATATAAAGTAGAGAGCGAAACAAAGGGGCAAGATCAACATAGATTGTTATTCATGTTAGAACTGCTTCTACGAGTCTGCATGTGTTTTGAACCATTTTGCAATCCCAGGCCTAACCCAACATATATCCATGAACAACCTAAAATTAGAATCTTGCTAGGAATTTTCCTATCACAACCAGTCAAAAATTGCATATGTATGCCTTTTGCATACATTTAGTTGATGCATCTCAACAACAAATGATTCTGAGCATGGAGACTAAACCCTGATAGTATGCTACTCCCATAATTTTGAATTTGTGACATCAACCAGATTCTGTTCCTTGGACAATCTAAACCCGGATCCGAACTAGCTCATTGCAGAGTGATGAAATCCATATGTAACATAAACTATTTACATTGGCAGCTGCAATCTGAAAGAGAACTGGCAGCATCTGCTCTAGACAGGGATGTTGTCCATGGAATATCCATCAAAATCAAACTCATTCTCGGCTGATCCAATGCCTTCTTGCTGCAAAAATACAGATGACCTTTTATACATGTATAATAAAAAATGCATTGAAGCATATCAACTAAAAGTGATTAGAAGAGGCTGGCAAGAACCATGTCAACCAACCTGTTTCAGAAGTGCACTCATGAGATCCTCCTGCCCATAGTGCTCAGGGAAGAGGTTAGTCTGAGAGTTAGCATCAGGAATTCTTTCAGCCTTAACCCTTACAGAATTGTCAGTAAGAAGCGCATTTTGGAAACCCTGATGTTGACCAATATTCTGGAAGTTACTTGACTCCATGTTTTCCCTTAGGGAGAACATGGCTTTTCCAACTGATGTAGCACCTCTATTATGTCCAATCTGTTGGCTGGAAGAGAAACCTTGATGGACTAGAACTGATGGTGAGACATCAATGTTGCCTTGTAAGGGATTTGCATGCTGAGAGGCATCATATGTCTGGCTCTGGCCCATGTTTTGAGCCTCCCATTCATGGGACTTATGCTGGTGCAGTTCATTAAAGATATCATAACTTGGAACAAGTCCAGAAGATCCTTTCATTCCCGAAGCTACTCCATCCTGGTAAACTCCTTTTGATGTGATATTTGAAATATCTGGAGTGCTTCCAAGAGGAAAACTACTTGCAGGCATTTCTGTGGGTTGGTTCATGGGAAAGTTCAACATCGAAGAGGTTTGAGGAACTGAATTATATGAAACTCCTCTGCTATTATCAGAAATACCATTTCTTCCCAAAACACTACTAGGAGACCCATTTGCTACTGAAGACTGCCCCATAGATGTTGGAAGCCTGGGAACATGAGACACATTATGTTCATTGAGTATATGACCTCTTGGTTGTGATTGAGACATCTGCATTAATAAGGGGTTGCTCTGGGAAGGAGAAGTATTGACTCGCATATTCAAGCCCCCTAGGGATTGAGTAGATTGGTGTAAAGAAGCAAGCTGCTTCGGCTCCATGTTGGTAGGGATACCGTGGAGTAAGTTCATTGGTTTGCTACTGCTCCCAAATTGCTGTTGTCCTTCTCCGAATCTAAATCTTGGGTTCTCAAAACTGAAAAGGTTCCTTTGGTCAACAAGGGGCATGGGCATACCAGTTTTTGCAGTTGATCTACCTAGTCCTGCCGCTTGAAGTGTTGCCAGACTTTGAGGTGGAAGCTGTCCTGCAGCAGCAAGAGTTTGAAGATCCGTTCCATTGAGTGAAGAAATTGCCCCAAAAGTTGCGTCCTGTGAACTGATGAAAGAGTTATTCAGGTTACCCTGATGTTGAGAAACGCCACTCAGCCTTCGTAGATACAAGCGATATTTCTGTAGCCAAAACAAGACAAGGAAACAGTTAGCTCTTAGAAATGGTGTAGTGATCAGAAATTAAACCCTCAATTCCTTTATACGGGGATAAAAAATACCATACCTGGAGGTGGCTAGCAACATTTTCTCTGGTGAGCCCAGGGACATTCATCAATTCCAGAATTTTTTTAGGAACCGCCTCTGCATATTTAAGCAAATTTGAAGGCGTAAGAGTGTGCATGTGTATGTTTTTTCAATAAATCTTCAACGCTAAACTAGAATCTTAGTTATGTAGAGATATTGACCAATAAATTTTAAAGACTGATCTAATTATCAGTAGGGGAGCTAAAAAGCATAGGGAGATGATGCAACATATTGCCATCGAATACCCACAACTCAAGTGGTAAAAACATTGGCGCCAAGTTTTTTCACAGTTTCTCAAGTCATGATTCTTTTGTAAAAATTCAGCAATAGACATGTAGAGCCCAAGGATTATGCACCAGAAATACAGAGGCATTAATTTGAAATGACAGATTGGTTTACCAGGAAAGGTAAGAAAGATGTAAGAGCGTGAACAAATTCATTCAAGGACGTAGGTGAAGAATACATACTATCAATTCCTAGCTGATTCACAGCAGCCACAAACTGTTGGTGGAGCTCAACTGACCAGACAACTCTAGGCTTCTTTAACGTGGAGGAGTCATCCCTCTCCTCTGCTTCTTCATCCTCATCCCTCCTCTTCTTTGCGTTTCTCCAATTGCCTTCGTTTGCAGAGGATGAGTAATCCGCCTCATCAGGTGGCTTTAGTTTCTGATCTCCTTCTTCTGCACTGCCTGACTGCTCCAAATCCTTCCATTCATTCTTTTTCTTACGAATCACATGCTGCCATATATTCTTTAGAGCCTCGATACGCACAGGTTTTATAAGGTAATCACAAGCACCGTGAGTCACACCTTTCATAACAACACTCTTTGCATCATCTGCAGACATCACTGCAAACATCATACACAACAGGTTAATGTGAGTAGCCGAGTCAATATCAATGTATTCAATTCCTGGATCTAATCTGATCCAACCAGATACTTACTAATAACGGGAAGGTCCATCTCTAACCCAATGTGTTCTAAGAGTTTGAAGCCATCCATGTCTGGCATATGTACATCGCTTATAACAATGTCGAACCCATTTTTGTTCTCTCTCAGAAGTGACAGCGCAATTTCTGCTCGAGTGCATTTCGTAACTGAAATGGGCTCAAAAAGAAAACACAATCTTACTTCTCAAAACACAACCATTTCGGAAAAAAAATAATAATAATAATAATAAACGAAGCAAATAAATACACAAATCCGGTATATGTTAGTCATCCAAAATTCAGAAAGCCCGCCAGAAACACATAAATCTGACATCCCAAGATGCAGCGAAATAGAACACGAAACAAAAGAAAACAAAGCCAGAAGCTTCAAAAAAATCCAGCTTCAACGGAAAGATGGTTACAAGAATCTGAAATTAAAGAATCGGGGTGGTGTCACTCTCTTTCAAGAAACAGATTGAAGCTAAAAATCGGAAACAACACGCAAGAAAAGATCACCAGCAAGCATCTTTTCGCATAAGAACGTTGGGCAAAACTTAAATTAGTCGCTGTTCTTCTTTTTCTAATAAATTCAGCAATGGAATCGGCAAAACAAAATCAAAGAGCCAAAAAAGGAAACAGAAAAACGAAGAAGTAAATCTTAACCGAACAAGAAATCTGTCGAGCACCTTCGTAGAGGCAAGTACGAAGCATCTTCTCAAGTATCATGAGGCACGTGGGATCATCATCCACCACCAGTACCCGGAGACCCGCCGGAAACTGGTCAGAGACGATGTCACCGGACTTGGAAACCGCACTAGAGCTAACCGTTGACATAGATCCCTTGCCGTTGCTCAGATTCATCCTTTCAAAGATCCAAATAGAAGCAGGACAACAAACGCGGAAAAAAAATCAACAGAGCAAAAAGGAACAACACTGATAAGTGATTTCACATAGTTGAATTCAGCGTGGAAGTGGGGAAGCTATGAAGACAGCGAGTCCCAGTTCCAAATTCAACGAACATACACTGAGAAGAAGCAAGCAGGAATCGCAGAAGAAGAAATAGGAAAAAGGGAATTCGATTTTCCCAGCGAAAGAGGATTTATAATTTGTGAAAATTTATATTTATAATAAAAAATAAAATAACAAAAAGATTATTAAGCCCTCCCCTGCCTTGTCCTTGTCACCCGCGGAATTTCCCAACTATTTATCCTTTTTCTAAAAAAATTAATTACTAGTAGTATTAAATTATTTTGAATATTATATTCAAAGTTGAGTCACTCCTTAAAGAGTGGATCCAGCTCATACTCTGATGGAATAATGATTTTTTTTCACTCAGAAAAAATCAAAAAATAGGCTGTTTTGTGCAAATACTTCAACACGCATTGCATATAATTAACTTTATTAATTATTACTGCATGATTTTTATTCAAATTGAATTTTAATGGAATTATTATTATATTAAGAATTTAATTTACACCGACAGTTATCCAAATTTATATCGCCGTAAGACTGCAAGATATTGTTGCTGTTGTCAGCTCTGGTTTCATTTATCATTATCATCACTGCTTTTTTTCTGAGTCACTGCTTTTATAAAATGAAACAATTGAATTTAATTTCAAATATCCAAATTTATTACTTCTGATTCTGTCAAATTAATTGCCTTTAAATGATTATTCGTATTTGAAATTTGTTTCTTTCTAGTGTTTGGATCATTTAAAGAGCAGGACGTATTTTTGTGCAATTCAACTTTAATTACGGACCCACATGGCTTATTTCTCTTTGTTTTAATTAATTAACAATTAATTAAATAGCGAAAAGGCATGTAGGCAAATTTAACTTCAAAAAGTTAATTGCAGGTTGAACGCATAGCAACAAATGGTCATTATTAATAAGCTACTATGAATTAGTGGATGCTTACATGGACAGTCATTAATGTATTTGACCTCAAAATGGCCCTTGATTAGGAGCGTTAATTTTTGCTTACTATATTTGGGGAAAATAATAGAATTGATATATTAATTAAATACTGGAATACCCAAGAATTTTATAAGAATACACATATATTTATATCATCAAATACGGCGGACTAATCATGTAGGAGACAAAAAGTGGGACGAAGATTTGGCCAAAAACAAACAAGAAAATGGGGGATGAATCATGAATGTAGAAACATGATAATTGCAAGATTAGTCGACTATGTCCATTAACATATCACCATTTTGATCCAATAATAAAGCAGAAATTTTAATTCTTTTTTTATTTGCTTAACTTGTGCTCCTCTCCGTAATTATCAGCATTTTTAGAGAGATACGAAAATACTCTTACATATGCAAATACCAATTCGATACTAAAAATGACCTGACCACTGTAAAGTCTTAAGAACTAGTTCGAAATTAAATTTTCTAGTAAAATTACTTAGATATTCTTAATTTAAATTTTACAATATAAAATAACAACGACAGGTTTATAAATAACAGGTTTAACTTATCAAATGACGATTAAGAAAGTAACCGCGAATTTCACATAATTTTTTGCTTTTGCAGTAACAAGTGTCAGCAGATTGGTAAATATCAATGATAATAACTTATCATATTACAATAATTGAATCAGCAACAACTAGAGTTATTAAAAAAATAGGGAAAATAAGGGTAAATAAAGGGAAAATAGGAGAGAGGAGGGAGAGTGTGTTGGTTTGGGTCAGTGTCCAATAGGAGATGAAGAAAAGGCAGTTCATGGATTTGACCTAACAAAGACAGTTAAGTACTTAATTGGATGCACCTTCCTTTTCACTTCATGTAATCTCATGCCACCCAAATCCCTCTCCTCTTTTTTTGACATTTCCCAACTATCCCATTCCTTCTCCCAATCACCCCTCACCAACAATATCAACCCCCCTGCTTCTATTCTTTAGTTTTGTGATTTGATTTGACATCTCACTCCCTTTTTTTTTTATTACTCTTCTAAATATTCAATTAAGGTGGCTCTCAAATTGATGTTTTAGGACTCACAAAAATATCAGCCTCTCTTGGGATTATTTAATAGTACTCTTAAAAGGGAGGTCACTACTTCTGTTTATAAATTGAATTAGGGAGGAAATGGGGAGATGAAGACGGGCACAAGAGTAGTATAATGTGAGGTGGAAGCAAGCGTAGGGATAGAAGCAAGCACTTGAAAATGTGGAGGGTGGTTTTGATTTCCACTTTGATGGTTCAAGAGTGGCCATACCCTCCTAATTTGTGCTCACAATACTAATTTTCTCACCTTTTTTAATTTTCTCTCCTGCTTTTCTGTATTTTTCTTTTTTCTCAAACACACAAAATAATAATGACTCTGTTTGGATTAATGGTTAGAATAATTTATAAACACGTTTCATATCAGTTAAATTAAAAAAAATTTTACCTACCTACTTCTTATTTCGTAAGTTAGTTAATTATAAGAAATATAACATGTTTTTCTTAAAACATCATAATCATCTTCTTTAATATCCTATCTCTTTTTTTTTTACTTGATTATGGTTGAAAGAGTATTTATAGGAATAATTTTTAAAAAATTAATTAATATAAAAATAGATCTTATATTTAAAACTAAAATAAACTTAATAATTACTCTATATTTATATTAAGTATAGGAAGGGTATTATAAATAGACTCAATAATAGCAAAAGGAAAGAGAGAGTGCAACGGATATTCAAATTCCAAAGAACGGTGTTATAAAAGTGGGTGTTTTCTTCTAAAACTTTATCAACACCGCAGGCTCTGCTTTTCATCTTGTAGCCATTTCCACGCTAATCCTCTTCCCTCCTTTTTAGTTTTTTAGCAGTAAACTCTCTCTCTCCCCCTCTCTACGTACGCCCCACTGGTGCATCCGTCTGTGCATTCTGACTCATTCATTATTATTATTATTATTATTATCATTTTTCATTTTTCTGACCTTTCATTGGCTGCTTATCTATACTTTACCCTCTCCTGCCACGTGTTGACTGTCACCTCTTTTCTTGGATAAGGTCCCCTCGGCTTATATCGCTCCGTCATTTTCCACTCCCCTCCCCCCATCATTAATTTACTATATTATTCTTTTATTTTAAATAAAATAAAATAAATGAAATGGCCATGCTTACGTATTTTTCAAGTCAGTGTTAGTTAATTTAGATTGAGACATGGTGCTTCATCTCTCTCAAAAATATCTGATTAAAAGATTAATTATACTACCTCCACTCCTAATTATCCACAGGATCACAACATATTTTTATATAATTAAAAATACGTTATATGCAGCTAAAAAAATTATTCTGTCAAGTGATTAAGTGGTATGCTTCATGTTCAAGAGGTCAAACTCTTTCGGTTTGCGATTTTTGCGATGTTTTTATAAAATAACATTTTAATAGCTTAAAGATTTATTTATCGAAACCAAATCCAAGTTATCCAGCACCGTTCATTTATCACTTAAGTTTTTTGAAAAATGAACTATGACTTCTAATCTAAGGCAGTCGCCCCTGCATGAATTTCAAAGATATTGACTGATATAACGTAAAAGAATATACTATATTTCAGTGCTTAATATAAAAACTATTACTTAACTAATTTAAATAAATTAAAATAATTTGTTGATTTAATTATTTGTAGCAAATAAAATTTGAATTTCTTAAAATATTCTTTTAATCATGATTGTCCAGATAGAAACTCTTTAATACATATAATTAATAAGGATACCTTAAAAGATGAATTATAAATTTTAAAAGCTAAGTGAATTACCGTCTAATATTTAGGTTAAATACAATTTCTAACTATTTTTATATTAAGAAGATGATATGGTATTAAAAATTGAAATTTGAAATAAAATGAGGTTTTAAAAAACAACAAAAAATTAGTAAAGTTGGTAGGGAATGAATATTCCATATTCCTCATGAACATGACGTTAACTTCTAAAAAGTAATAGAATAATAAAATAGAGAACTAAAGGCTGCAATAAAATAGACGCAAAAAGATAAGGGGGAAGCGTGGCGAGTAATTCCTTGGATGACAAAGTCACGCAAACAAAAAATAAAATAAAATAAAATAAAATAAAGTGAGAGTGTTTTTCTACTGCAAGAAAAGCAGTGAAGGGAAGAAGAGCGAATGGCCAAAAAGCAGAAGCATTCTGCAAAGTATATTCGGTTAGAGGACCCTTTTTGGTCTTCCGATGAGTTGATGAGTGAGAATATGTCACACACAAATTATCGCGAAAAAAAAAAAATCTTTTAAGCTAAAAATTATTCCGTTGGTTCTAAATATAGAAACTAGTCAAAAAGCTGATTTTTATTTTAAATATAAAAACTTAATTTATTTTATTTTTTTGTATTTATCAATTTTTAAAATTAATTTATTTAACTTGTAAACTAATAGATATATAATATTTTGAGAAAAATATATCATATTTATTATAATTGAGTAATTTACTTAATTTTTTTAATCTACCCACTTTCGCATTAAAGATGGGAGAAATGCTTTTTTACCTGACTCCTCAACAAAGGTTAATTTTTATTGTTGCCAGAAAATATTTTTAGATCTTAAATAAGAAACAGAAGACACGCGGCACGGCACAACACAATACAGCCACATTCTCTAGAGTTGCCGTTAAAAACAAACGGTTAAAAAGCAGCGAACTGTTTTGTGATTTAACCTGAAACATCAAGATCATAAGACCAGAACATTCAGAATCAATTAAATTAATTCATATTTATTATAAAATGAAAACTTAAAAAGCATCAAAGACATGGGCAGTGTGAGTCCACTTCAGTACAGTTGGAGTTAAGCAGAGTAAGCTTACTGAGGTTTGAAGAATAATTTGAACAGATTTAAATCTCTGAGAACACTTTATCGTATCGTGGTTTTATATTAATTAATTTGTTATAATATAATAATAAATGGGGGGTTTTGTAGTTTGTTTTTGTGGCTTTTTGGGTTTGCTTTTTCCTGAGAACAGTGAAGCAGATCACTTATATGCTTTTAAGGCTAAAGGAATATTTGTGCGTGCACTGCTATCCAAATTTTCACGCGCCCCCATTAATTAATTAATCAATTAATTAATTATTCTATGCACTTTTCCATTAATTAAATACTAATTAATTTCATACATAAACACTCGTCATCTGTCTTGTGCTTTTGACCGGAAACAAAATTGCCATGCTCTTGAAGTGTTGCGATTACAAAACATTAGATTTAAATTGGTAATTAATATTGCGGACAAGGACAATGTAGTAGGTTTTGATGGAATTATGAGCTCTTGAGTTGGAGATGTTATTTTTGTCATTTTCTTAAGGGAAAAAAGTCAATCTTTTTGTGTATCTAAAAAAATCTGCCTTGCTATAATTGAGTTTTTATATTTTTAACTCAGGTACGACTCATTCTTTAAATTCTAACTTGATAAATCCAATTACCATAATTTCAACCATTTAAAATCTTGATCCTTATATTTTAAAAAAAATAAAATTGAGTTGCAATACGGTAGCCTTTAGAAATTAAATTTTAACCAAGGCAAGATTATAAAAATTGACTTCTACGTAATGGAGTTTTGTTATCTGTATTGGTGCCGGATACGTTTATGGAATTGTGTTATGGTAGTAATATAGTTCCCATGAACTCTTAATTTAATACTTATCCGGTCTTAAATATAAAACCCATTTTGTAGTGTAATGTATATTTAGGACTAGAGGAGTACCTGTGTGGTTTTTTTTCAAATTAAACACTGTAATTTTATTCTGTATAATTAGTATTTGCATATGGGCTAACAATCTCATAGAACACAATTACAAACGTCAAAGGTATTGACAAAGTAAAATTAAAATGTTTAATTAGGAAAAAAATGCACTGATACCAGATTAAATTTTTTTAAAAAAACTACTGTAAGTGGTTTACCGGGACAGTAAAAATATTATAATGAAAAAAAAGTCAAAATTAATTAATTAAATCTCAACTAATCATAAAGTTGTTGTTGTGACCTGTGAACAAGTGAGTGGGTGACAGAGGGTAGGTGGGATCCAGTAGTTGTGAGTCGTGCCGCGTGGCGAGGCATGCATGAGAGTTGCAGAAAAGTCCAATAAGAAACCTGTGCTCATTGAATAAGCCCGCATTTAGGTGGGGGCTTGAAAATTGAGACGTCCGTTTTTCCTTTGTTATTGATCTCCCAAAGAATTTTAAGCAAAATTTGCAGACGGTAATGAGCTTTAAAATAGTATCTCATTCGCCTCCATGTTTAGCAATTCCTAAATTAAGTATTTCTTTGATATGATTATCTAACTGCGTCAAATTTAAATGTTATCGAACCTGTTAAAAATGACTCTCTTCAAAACGTCAGTATGTTTGTTGGTCCTAAAATCATAGTATTAGTGTTATTATTTTTGATGTTTGGCTTCCATTCTCTTTAAATATTACTCCTCCGATCCTTAATATAAGACCCATTTAACTAATTTGATTACATTAAGGAAGTTAGGTAAGTTAGTTAATTATAAGAAATGCGACATGTTTTTCGTAAAACACCATAATCATCTTTCTTAATGCCTCTCTCTCTCTCTTCTACTTGATTATGGTTGATGGAATATTCATATGGGTAATTTAGAAAAAATTGATAAATATGAGAAATGAGTCTTATATTTAGGATCAAAACCAACTCAACAATTGGGCCCTATATTAAAGACCAAAAGAGTAGTATAAAGTAGGAATTTTGAAGTGCTAAACAAAATAAATAATAACGTGCAACTTACTCCCTCTGGTCTCATTTATAAGCTTTAAATTTGAAGAGTTGTGTAGTTCATTTTATAAACTTCAATTTATATAGTTTGTCTAAATATTTAATACATTTTTTATTTTTTATTATTTATTCTCTCTCATTTGCTATACCATTCTGTCACATTTTCCCATACATTTTTTTCCATTATTTTTCTCATTTATTATAAGGGTATATTGAAAGCAAAATTATGTTTTAAACATATTTATTGCTTTTAACTAATTTTAACTACTTATTCATTATTTATGAATTAGTTATTTGAAACTTATAATAAGAATTAAAGGAGTATTTCTTTAGAAGAAAAGGTTTTAGGAACAGGAGAAGAGGAATAAACTGGAACAAAAACCACACTTCCAATAAAAATAAGAGGGAGTAATTAACAATTTGAGATGAGTTTCTAAACTCAGCGGCTTATACCTGTGTTACTCTTAGCAGTGGAAGGTTTTTAACTTCAATCTCCTAGACGTGTGTGCATGTTTGTATATCACACGCGCACACACACATATATATAGCCAAAAAACATAAGTAATGACTAAAAATTGATGATGATGATAATAATAGTAGCAGTGGTAGTAATCACATGCATTGATTTAAGAAGGGAATTAGGAGTACAGAATTTTTTGATGATTGTATTCCTTTATACAGTACCTTTTCTTTTCTTTTTTTAATGAAAATTTTTTTACGAATAATACAAAATATTGCTTTGATGTAAGTAAAAAAATGTATAATGTAAGTTAACAATATTAATCTGATATAAATACAATAAGAAGGGAATTAGGAGAATAATCGAAAGAGGGCGGGGGAATTAAAATAGGGGATTAGAGGGCGAAATAATAGGAGGCAGAGAAAGTGAAAGGCGGGAAGGCCAATTAGCAAAGATTCATTTGACGACATGATGCCCCTCTTTATCTCACGCGCCATAATTAATATTGCATGAGGCCCCCTTCCGCTAATTATTATCACATCATTAACACGCCCCCATGCTTTTCCAATCATTCTTGTTTAGCCCCCTTGATTTTACAGCTTCCGCTTTCTAGAAACATTTTACCTTTCTTTTTCCCCCCGGGTACATGATAATTAGAGCTAGCAGTACATAAGAATTTATTTACCGTGTCTAGTAATTCCAGTAGCTGAGTATAATTCACTCAGAGGATGTTTGGATAGAATCAGAACTATAATTTTAAAAGTGTTTTTACGGTGTATGAAATAAATATATGAAGGAGTTTGTCTCGTTTTGTAAAAAAATGCTTCTACGTGCTTCCAAACACCCCATAATATTGAAATATTGCCCAAGGTCTTAGTTTGCTAAAAAGCGATGTCAATTATGCTTCTATCAAGGGGTATTGTCAAAGAAAATATTACCTCCGGTCTATAATATAGGAGTTTGTTTTACTTTTATTTTAGTCTTAAACATAAGATTCTAGTCTATTCTGTCTTTCATATTTTTTTTAAGGTCATCCTTGTAATATCAGTGGTTCTAATCAATGCACTTGATTAGCAATGATATTTTAGAAAGACAACTCTTATTTGTTATAAATAAATAACATAACTAATTTTCTCTTAATATACTCAAATTAGTTAATTAGTTCTTATATTAAGGACCAAAAATATTATCTTAGTAAAACCAACACTCAATGCTAATAAATAATTAACACAAAAATTTAAAAAGCTGCTACATTTTGTCCATAATATAAAGAGCCTGTTGGAGAGTTTATTTAGATTTGATCCTAAATATATAAGATCAAAATTCACTTTATTCTCAAATTTATAATTTTCCTTCAAAATAAAGATTTTCGTCCACAGATAATTTCAATACACATTGTTAAAATGATAATTTAAAGAGGTTAATACATAATTGTTACAAATATCATAGTTAACTAATTTTTTTAATATTAACAAATTAATTATGTAAGTTTTATATGAGGAGCGGACGTAGAGTTGGTAATACGGGCTGGGCCCGCCAGCCCGCCATGGTGCGGGCTACTCTAGCCCGCACCGCTTTTGGCCCGTTCCGCTATGGGCTGGCGGGCCAGCACGTTTTTTTTTTTTACTTTTTCTGATTTTTAATACATTATATAATATAGTTATATGATTTTGATCCTCAAATTTCATATGGACATTACCTCATTCACATCATTATATATATAATTAATTAAGCACTTCATATATATGTGTATGGTTATATGAAGAGCACCGTCCATCTTTTATTTTTATATCTATTTGTCGTTACTATACACGGCTTCATGAGATTAGATGAACATGTGATTCTCATATAGTCATACACACATACATATAAAAGATTTACTTAATTAATTTGAATATATTACTCAAGTTTAAAATTCGGAGCCTAATTCCAACATTTCAAACTACGCTTAACTCATAATAATATAATAAATTAAAAAAAATTAAGCGGGCTGGCCCGCCAACCCACATTGGTGGGCTCGGGCTGGCATGCCAAGGTGCGGGCTACTTCGGCCCGCATAGCGGCGGGCTGGCCCGTATCTGCACCGCCAGCCCGCTTTCTCAGGTCTAAGTGGAGGTATTGCATAGCTAAAGTTTTTTTTCCCCCCTGCCGAACATACCCTCAACGCGAAACCTACTATTTTTGACGAAACCTACTAATTTGTATAATGTGTTTGCCAAAACTTCAATTTTATTAATAATTAAAAATTCAGCAAAATTTATTTTCAGTGAAATATCTGTTTTAATCTAACTTCAGCAACACGTAAAAACAAACACACACACACACAACCCAGTCCCCCAGTCACTATTGTGCATTCGGAATTTGACACCAGGATCCAGCTATATTGCAGTCACGAAACCCAGACCCCACGCTTTCTTAGCTGGTTCTGTTATATATATGCGTGTGTGTGTTTTCAAAATGTCTAATTATGTCGGCACAATTGGCTTGAGTAGCTGATTTGGCCTAAGTTTACAAAAATGATTATTACGTTAATCTTCTTTGGCATTTAGGCATAGTGTGCAATTGAAGATCGGCCAGGCCCGTCGTTTCCAATCAAGAATAGAGAATGCGTTGCAGATAATATAATTACCTTTGAATTATATAGTTTTTATTCGGAATAACTCTTCATATTTGGAAAATGAATTGATGGTTCAAAATTTACGAATAAAAAAGAAGTACTGAGAAAATTACTTTAATCCTCAAATCGAGCATGATCGTGCATGCATGCATACTTGTAGATATACTGATACACAAATACGAGAGGAAAAAAAACCACTTGAGATAGAAATGAGTGTGAATGAAAGAAGATATAGATAAAAGAGTTAGAACTCTAGATATGAAGGTAAATAGGGAAGGGGAGTGCTATTAAAAAGCTTATAAAAATAATACTCCTCCGGTCCTTAATATAAGACCCATTTAACTAATTTGATTAGATTAAGGAAGTTAGGTAAGTTAGTTAATTATAAAAAATATGACACGTTTTTCCTAAAACACCATAATCATCTTTCTTAATACCTCATCTTCCTCTTCTACACTTGATTATGATTGAGGGAGTATCTATAGGGGTAATTTAGAGAAAATTGATAAATATGAAAAATGGATCTTATATTTAGAACCAAAACCAACTCACCAATTGGGTCACATATTAAGGACCGGAGGAGTACTGCCTCTTATCCTTAACATAAGAGTTAATTTACTAATTTAAATAGATTAAGAAAACTAATTATGTTAGATATTTGTAATAAATGGATATGACTTTTCTTAAAATATTCTTGCTAATGCTGAAACTATCATTATTATAAGGACTACTTTAAAAAAAGATAAATATGAGAGATAAAATAGATTTTGGTCTTATACTTATGATCTAAATAAAAATCAAACAAATTCTTATATTAAAAGTACAAGGTAGTAACGAAATTTATGAATTTTATAATTTTTAGCGTATGTTTTTAGCCCATTCTAGATAATGCAATAAGACTAGAAGCGGACGCCTCTGTTATTGAAGGAGGAAAGAGTGGATGCGGAGTGGTGCTTAGAGATAAAAGTGTCTGGATATATGGTTTTAACTGCAGGATTACCATAGTACCTATGGCTATAGCAGAACTTACAGCAATTATTCATGGTCTTAATCTGCGATGGTATAGAAACTATAGGAATATTTTTGTTTTCTCTAATTGTATTGATGTTACTAATTACTCCTCCGGTCCTTAATATAAGACTCATTTAACTAATTTGATTAGATTAAAGAAGTTAGGTAAGTTAGTTAATTATAAAAAAAGTGACACATTTTTCCTAAAATACCATAGTCATCTTTCTTAATACCCCTCCTCTCTCTTATACTTAATTATGGTTGAAAGAGTATCCATAGGGGTAATTTAGAGAAAATTGATAAATATGATGAATGGGTCTTATATTTAGGACCAAAATTAACTCAAGAATTGGGTCCTATATTAAGGACTGGAGGAGTATTTGCATAGGGTCTGTGATCCTACGTATCCTTTTAGTGAATTTGTTGATGAAACTAGAATAATTTTGTGTAACGATTGGTAGGTGACATTCTATTACATTTACAGAAAAAATAATTTTATGGATGGTCCCTTTGCCAAGTTATTATATTGTATGAAAGGGAATTATTACATCTCTTATTATATCCCATCTTTCTCAATGAGAGATGGATGATGGTGAAAGAAGCTCCTTTTTTATGCTTCTAAATTTTGCTTTGCTTTTTTGTAATTAATAGATATACAGTTTCTATTTAAAAAAGGGACATTTTTAAAGAGCGAGGAGCGCATTTCATTATATTTTCATGCAGAAAATTTTTTTTCAAAAAGAAAAAAAGAAAAAAGAGGTGGCGGTGTGGGGGAGATGACGCGTTAAAAGGATGTGGATGGAGGAATCCGATGTGACACGTGGGAGGGGATGGGGCCAACGCGGTGGGGAGGTGGGGTCCAGTGGGCCTCATCAAAGGCGTCGCATGTATAAGGTGGAAAAGGGCTAAGGGACCCAGAAGGGGGAAGCGTACGTGCGCTTCTCAACCAAGTCGCTTTCACGCTTTCAGCTTCAATCACACTGCCTTTCACGGCCCCCATTTGGCCGTTTCTCTTCCCACTGCCATCCCATGTTCCTAATTGACCTTTTAAACCTTCCTAATTAACTCTCTTTCATTGGACTTTGCCATACACGTGACATGGCTTCTCTGAAGCTTCTCTGAAAATTCCACTTTGGGGGAAATAAATTACAAAGTCTAATGGGTTTACAACGCACAACTCTCTGTGATCTCTCCATACATAATCTTTTTTCAGGCTTCATAGTTTTTGAAATATTACCTCTTTGTTTTTAATATAAGATCCTGTTTGATTTTTATTTTGGTCATAAACATAAGATCCCAATCCACTTTGTCTCTCATATTTACTCAATTTTTTCCAAGATAATCCTTCTAATAATTATAGTTCTAGTTAATACACTTGATTAGCAAAGATATTTTAGCAAAGACAACACCTATTTAGGACAAATAACTAACTCAACTTACTTCCTTAATCTTCTCAAATTAGTCAACTAGCTCTTATAATTAGGATAGGAGGTAGTATATTATATTGAATGTTGTATACTTTTTATCATATTTCAATTTTTTATTTAGAGATAAATTATTATCTCCCCTTTTTGGTATAAAAAATTATTGCCTCTTGTGTGCATGAGATGGGGCAAAAATCTCTGGTTTGAAAAAGAACTCTATTTTAAAACAATGAAGGTGTTGGGACCAAACTAGAACTGGCCTTGAGCCCAGTGTGGCAAAAAAGGAATGAAAGGGCCAAACCAGGTGAGGAGAGGAAAATTGAAATGAAACCGTGTTGTTTCATCAGACGAAGTAGTGTCACCAACAAAGGTTAGGTTTAACAGAAGGGGCTAGTCTCTCACAACGGGATGAACCAAGGTTCTAATCCTTGTTGGAAGAGGTACTCACATTTAGTATCGACAGTGCCTCGAAGAAGACTGCTTCCAATAGGAGGATATCTATGTTTTAGTAAAAAAAGTTTGAATTTCTATTAGGAGTGTCTCAAATATGACTACCTCTAACAGGAGTATACTTATGTGCGGGGAAAAAAGTCGTTGTCAAGTCAATCAAGTAGAATTGTATCTAGTGGAAGGATTTGATTCTTCATAACATGACGAATTGATGTTTGAATTCCTACCGAAAAAAGTGTTTGACAATCTCTCAAACATGATTATTTCTTCTATAGTATTTCGCGCTATATTAGTAAGGAGGAATAATGCTTCAAAAAGGTGATGGGATTAAATCCCATCTAGGCCAATCCTTGCCTGAAAATTCTCCAGCCATTGGCGCCGAAGCTGGTGGCAGCTGGTGATTGGTAGTGGAGGGAGTTTTTTTTTAAAAAAAATAAAATAATAACTTAATTCCTGAATAAACCCGAAAAGTTTTTGGGATTCTGTGTTTTTGTCCTCCCTGTATGTGTTTCTCCCTTGTTTTCATGTGTGAGATCGAATGGAGCAACGTGGCTATGAAGGGGCCCAAAACTGGAGGAGAGATGACACCAAACTACGATCCATCTCACAAAATCCACCAACGCCATTCAAAGCCCAATTATGCAGTCTCTCTTACCTGCAATTCTAATCTCACTTAATTTTTTTGGCTAAAAATCCCACTCCTAATTTGTTCTCTTCATTTGAGAAAGATGATAAATTCATTCTGAGCCTATTTAAATTAATATATGTCAAAATGACTTCTTCCTTTTTTTTTTTCCTTCCAAACTATATTCTATAACTGAATTGGGCTGAAAATTAATTTTCGGCCAGTCCAAACATGGCAATCAGAACAGGTTGTCTATCATCAAGCCCATGGCAGCTCCCATACATCTATGCCACCAACACTTTAGCACAATGAACAGGTTCAAGTCTCACTCAGCGAGGTGATCTGTAAAATTTGAATCGGAAAAAATATTTTGCAGTTATTTGTATTTTTTAAAATTTTTAATTTAATACTTATACAGGTTAACAGTGCTAAAAAAGCAAGGTTACTAACAGAATGAAAGTAAAAATAATGTAATTATCAAATTAAAAAATAAAAAAAAAAGATGTATTTGCTAAATGGTCTTTCCCACTTGTTAAGGCCTTGTTTGGCATCACAATTGAATAAGCCATTCGGGCCCAAAATCAATTGTCACTGTTTTTGTTCGATGACATGGCTTAATATCAATCATCGGATCCATCGCGCGGTTCCCGTAATGAGATGGGGAGTTTGACTCTGACCCCGTCTCTCTCAATCGGCAAGGGACCCAGTTCGGGGAACAATACATAGCATTGGGAGCGCGGGCGCGGCAAAGCCAACAGCTTGGGCAGCAAGACAATGGGAGTGAAGGGTCTCTGGGAGCTTTTTGCCCCCGTTGGTCGTCGGGTCTCCGTTGAGACCCTTGCCGGGAAGAAGCTCGCCATTGGTACTCTCTTTTTTCCCTCTCTCTTTCAGTCCCTATCCATCAGTCTGGGTGCTCTTCCGATCACAAGAATATCACCTGGGCATCTGAATTTTCGCAGATGCAAGCATATGGATGGTTCAGTTTATGAAGGCAATGCGCGATGAGAAGGGAGAAGTAGTTCACAATGCTCATTTGCTCGGCTTCTTTCGCCGGATTTGCAAGCTCTTGTTTCTGCGGACTAAGCCTGTTTTTGTCTTCGATGGCGGCACGCCTGTTCTCAAGCGACGTACTGTGATTGCGCGTCGGAGGCAGCGGGAAAATGCTCAGGCCAAAGTTCGAAAGACTGCAGAGAAATTGCTTCTCAATCATGTGAGTTTCTGCTATTCTATTTGATATTTTCAGCGTCGCGTCATTTCCAAAAATGTTACCTTTAGGTGCAGTTTTGCATCAATTAGCGTTGCTTATAAGTGGGCTTCTCTGCTTCATGGGAATGAAAACTGACATGGGCGTATCTATAATTATATTATCCAAATACGTATGACATGGACAAAGTGATTGTCAATGTTACTAAAATCCATTTTGGGGGTTTTCCTATCATTTTCTCACTTGCGAGCTATTAACCTACTTGGGCGGATAGCAGGATATTCGTTCTGTATTTTTCTAGACGTTTGTACGTGATTCTCTATCCTGTGAATTTATTGTCTTCTGGTAATTCATAATAATGTGATGTTCTTTAATGTGATGTTCTTTTATAGTGTGAGAAGTGAGGAAAGGAGCCTCAAAAATTTGTCATTGAGCGTGCTCTTGTTTTGAACCGTTAAATACAAAAGATATCCTTTTCCTAACCTATGTCTCAGATTGCAAAAGGATTCCTGACTTCAGGGTCATAGATGTCTGAAAATGTTGGATTTAGCCCTTTCTGCTAATTGTATTTAGTGTTGTATGTAGCACCACCATTCAGTTAATACTAATGATTGAGCTAAAACAGCAAAATAAGCACATTATGACGATGCATCAAATTTTTTGTATTGGCTACTGGAATTCAGTTATCTGACCTACGTTTTTTCTTCTCTTATCAACATTTTTTTTCTTCCAAATTTCTCTTTACAGTTAAAGGCACTGAAGTTGAAAAAACTTTCAGATGATGTTAAAAACCAGAGGCTGGAGCAGAACAGTGGTGCTAAGGGTCAGAAAAAATCTGATCGGACAGACTTAATTGGCTGCGATTTAGGAAGAAACAATGAAAAAGAACAAGATAAAATGTGAGTCGCTGAAGCCACTGTGATTCTTTTGTCTCTTTAAGAGTTGTGAGCGAGCTTTTATATATTTATATTGATTTTCATATATTTAGATGTGAAGCTGAGGCGGACAAGAATATATCAAAGACTGCTGTATCAAGAAGTCGCAATCAGGAGGATCTTGATGCAATGTAAGCTATCTGTACATTTATCCTAAACAAATAGCTTGAGGCAAACAATTTTATGCATAAATGATAATTTATGAACTTAATTTTGTGCTCAGGCCAAGGGAATTTTCAGATGTAGTAGGTAACCCTTCTGTCCTGTCTGTATGTGCAAATATAGGTTGGCGGCGTCTATTGTTGCAGAGGAAGATGGATTATTAGCTGGCAAAGCACCGCCTGGTATAGTTAATCCCTCTGACGGGGAAGGTGATACAGATCCAGAAATAATATTGGTGAGTTTGCAAAAGGGGACAGATGGAATGGCCTGAATTATAGGATTTGGTAAAGTAAGGCACTGGGTTACACTCTCAGACGTCAGCTGACAGTCTGCGAGCTTATATTCCTCACTGTTTGCAAACTTGAATTTTCAGTGTACAGATTAAGAAGCGTTCATTAAGATTTGTTAAAACCAGCTTATACTACCTCCATTTGCCCAAAAAACCAAGCTTAGCATTGATTTTCCCCACTTCAAAGTCAACTTAAAAGTTGAAGATTTTTAGTAGTATTTTTCTTGCATTTGATTTTTATTTTCTCCTGTTTCCTAACTGTTCTTTACTGTTGACATTTAATTCCTTGTAAGTGTGTGCCTTATTTTGACTTTTTAAACATCAAATTATAGCATATTATGATTCATATTTAATAACCGTCTATGGGATCACTATTCACTCTATATATAATGCACCTGCACTTGTAAATTGATACAGTTTGACTCTTTTAAGGATTCACACCTGCACAATAATTTCTGTGTGAGAGAGATAATACTGGCCGGCATTCCAATGTTATGAGTCTTATAACTTTTATGGATGCTTTTATATATATTCCTTATTCCTTAATTGTACTTACTTGGAATGTGTCATTAAACTCTTAGCGGCATACAAGGGTGCATCTCTATGCAGTTGTCAGATCCTAATGCTCGTTATTGAGGCTTTCGAATTACTTAAACTTTCACCTGACTTGTTGCTGTTTGGTTCTTCTCCTTGCAGACGGCATTAGGTACTGAAGTTGATCTATCTGTGTTAGCTGCTTTGCCGCAGTCGATGCAACTTGATATTCTCTCTCAGGTCAGTTTTTAAATATACTGTCAATGGTCATTACTTAAGCTGGATGATTTTCTTTTCTTTTCTTTTTTTTTTTTCCTTCATTTTTTTGGTGTTAAATTTAGAATTAACATCTATATTCAGAGTAGATATCAGCTGGAATGTTGGAACCAGATATGACATTTTCCAGGAGTTTATACCATGGAGTATAATGTCTCCCTTCATTAATTAGACGATATTTACTCAATCCTATTGAGTATTGACTATTGTTGGTTGACTTGCTTGCTCTTCCATGATATGCTGGTTTGTCGTTATATGTTCTTAGTTTATATTTGTTTTTTGATGACAGATTAAAGGGAAAAAAATAGAAGGCCTACCTAAGGATTCTGACAACCAGAAACAATTTGAGGTCAATGAAAAGGGCAGGGGCAAGGGGATTCTGTTGCATGAAATTGACACAGCTGGAGGTAGCTCAAGCAGTGATGATATGGTGGCAAAGAAATGCAATCAGGACAAAGTGGATGAGATGTAAGCTGCATGAAATTTCATGATTTTCTAGTCATCTAGCTTTTGGCTTGGTAAAGGCTGATTATTTTGGTGAATTTATTAGGTTGGCTGCATCTATTTTGGCTGAGGAAAATGAAAAGTTTGTAAACAATGCATCAACGTCTGCTGGAGCTTTCATCTCCGAGGAAGAGGATTACGTTAATGATGAAGATGAAGAAATGATCTTGGTTAGTTCATTTTTGAGTCCTGAGTTGTTCTTCTTCTCATTGCAATTTCTGCAATTTTTGAAGCCTACTAGAGCTCCTCATAATAAGCATAATCTTGGCAAGTAAATTGAATAACTTGAGAATGCTTCTTAGATGCTTTTTTGGGGAAATAAAACTTCCTCTCAGTTATGAGAGTTTATGTATCAACTTTAATAATATTGATTCTTAGTTAAGGATGATGTTCTAATTTCATATAATTAAATCCTGCAGCCAGCGATGCATGGTAAGGTTGATCCAGCTGTTCTAGCCTCTTTGCCTCCATCAATGCAACTTGACCTCCTTGGTCAGGTAGATGCGCAGATAGGTTACTTTCTAGCTTCAGCACCTCTTCGCTTATTTTGATGTTAGCTATTAATAAACATTGCTGCAGATGAGAGAGCGACTGATCGCAGATAACAGACAGAAGTATCAGAAAGTCAAGAAGGTTGGTCAGCCGAAACATTTTTTTATGCTTTATGAAAATATAAAACATATGCCCAATTGTACCTGTGGCATTAATGCTAAATAAAAAGTACATTTTTTCAATATTAAGTAGTTGGGATTACTGTAGTCTGACAGCATCTTTGCGGAATCATTCAGGATCCTGCAAAATTCTCTGAATTGCAAATACAGGCTTACCTTAAAACTGTTGCTTTCCGTCGGGAGATAAATGAAGTGCAGAAAGTAGCTGCAGGGGGAGTGGTAGATGGTGTACGAACTTCTCGTATTGCATCTGAAGCCAACAGAGAGTATATATTTTCAAGATCTTTTACCGGTGATAAACAGTGAGTTATCTTATTTCTTTATTTTGTGCTGATATCAGGGTTGATAGCATCTTTTTTTTTTTTAATTATTTGTTGGGTATTTATTCTTTATCGGTTATGATTGTGCTGGATTATCACCCCAACAATTTCATTTGTTGCAGAGGACTTACTTCTACTGGCTTGGAGAAAAATAAAGACTCTCATAAAAAGACTCAAGGGAACCATTTTTCTCAGGGTTTTGTGAATAGTAGTGATCCTGCCAACGAATCTAGTACCTCAAGTGGGTTAGTTTGCAGTGAAGCTGGAAGCCCATCTGATGAGAACATCCAAACTTATCTGGATGATAGGGGCCAATTTCGTGTTAGTAGACTTAGAGCTATGGGGATGCGTATGACTCGTGACATACAAAGGAATTTGGATCTGATGAAGGAGATTGAGCTGGAAAGAACAGTTTCAAATAAGGCAGCAAATAATAATGCAATTCTTAGTGGGGAGAAAAATGTTGCATCAAAAAGATCTGTTGGTACGTCTGACAGATCACATGTTGACTTAGTTGGAGATAATTCTAGAAATGAACACCCTGCATTAGCAGGGGATGCTCCTTTAGAGATATCCTTCATGGATGATGGTGATAACAAGTGCCTTAATGATGATGAAGATGATTTATTTGCTAGTTTAGTAGCAGGTAGTAATTCAGTAGTATTTTCTTGTGCTGACAATAACTCATTGAAAGGACAAGTTTCTGATTCTAGTTCTGATTGTGACTGGGAGGAAGGAACCGTTGAAGGTAAAAATGATGTTAATGTGGAAATAAAACCATCTGTTGCTAAAGATAGTTATGATGATGAGTCTGATGTAGAATGGGAGGATGGAGTTTGTGATGATGCTAACACGTGTGCTGCTAAGGAGCAGAAAAAAACATCTCGAGGTCACTTGGAGGAGGAGGCTGATTTACAGGAGGCCATACGGAGAAGTCTAGAGGTCATGGGGGACCACAAACTTAATTGCACATCATCCAGTCATAAGCATTCAAATGCAGACGAGGACAAATCAGATTATGTATCAAACCAAGATGATAATTTGGTTGGCCCTGGAGCGAAGGGTATTTGTGACAATTTTGGAGTACTGAATAAAGACATTGGAATGGGTGAGTCCACTTTGCAAAGGGAAGGTAACACTGGACACAGTGAATCAAATTATAAAACTATAAATGATAAGATGGATAGCACAACGAGAAGTGACAAACATGTTTCCCAGTCTCCTGAGAGACAGTCAAAGTCATCTATGGCGGTTGATTCCAAGAAGACAGTGTCATATATTAGGAAGCCTCATTCGACGGAGATAGGATCACATGCTGAAGATTTGTTGTACACTGCAAATGACAGCACGAGGAATGAGATTCATATGGCTGCAGAGCAACTCACAGGTACCTTAAATGAAGATGGCGAGGTGTCTACCAATGGTAACAGATCTCTTGTAGCTGACTCCCTTGGTGCTTCGGAAGAGGAGAAAAAGAACTGCAGTCATGTAGCTGAACCTTTTGGTAATTACTCTGAGATGCCTGAGCCTGTTGCTCCTTTTGTGGGTTCCTCCTTGGAAGGATTAACAGAAGACCTTGACACTCAGTCAGAGTTACCTAGAGAGGAGAATTGTGGAAGCTTTGAGAAAAGGAGGAGTAACCTTGGTAAAGATGCAATAGAGCCCCCAGGTTTTTTGTCTGCCAAAGACCTTGAAACTCAGTCAGAGTTGCCTAGAGAGGATAAACATGGAAGCTTTGAGGAAAACAAGAATAACCTTGTTGAAGATGCAATGAAAGCCCCAGGTCATTTGTCTGCAGATGCAGTTGAGCGTGGTTTGGAGGAAGAAATCCGAGTTCTTGGTCAAGAATATGCCAACCTAGAATATGAGCAGAGGAAGCTTGAACGCAATGCAGAATCTGTTAACAATGAGTTATTCACTGAATGTCAGGTTTGACCACTCATCATAGACATGACGCATGGCTCTCTTAACCATATAAAAAATGTTGTTTTTAGGTGTCTTGGGCTTTTTTGCTGTTGTGTTACTTCTTGCACCAGTCATAGTATTTTTCATTGACAACTCAAAGCAGTCTGAAAACAAGTGCGCGATTATTAAAGAATGTTACACTGGAAGGTTGTTAATTAATTTATGAAGTATACTGTCCTTGAAACATGGCTAAAGGATATGTTTGAGCTCTATCTTGCACTGGAAGGTGAAAGCACTGCTATTTCATATCTAATTTATATCTGGAAGACTGAGCAGCAAGGATCTCAATATAGCTTACTTGTCAGTTGGTGTTTCATAGGTTTTCAAAAAATAATCCATCTAGCAGTTTGGGCTAGTAAGCAACAATTGAAACAACTTTTTTCAAACTAGATGGTGTTAACTAGGTTAGACTCTTTAGCCTTGTGACAATCTCAATGCATGAGTTTTCTTGCAGGTTTTCCAGACACAACTTATACATCACATCTTGACTGAAGTTATTCTTGTTTTTGGCTGATAGAAAAGCCAGGTTATGTTATGTAGGACAAAGGGGAAAATGGGGGAGGGGGAATGAGAAAGAGAGAGAATGTTGTAACCCGGAAACTCAACCACTAAACCTCACCAGATCTTCCAGATTAGATCGGTAAATGTTTCAGGCAAATAAAAGTATAAAACAGAACAGTCTGAAATAGAACTTGGGTTTTGTATTAATTCAAAATATAACATTTCATCAGTTCCCAAGGAACAGAAGCTGATCTCAGCCTAAACCCAACTTCCGTTTACACCCTTGAAAATAGAACAAAATAACACAAGTACCGTATCATCATATGGTCTTGGTTTAGAGATACTGTTTGCCATTTGCTTTCAACATTGCTTGCCATTTGCTTTTGGTCTGTAGTAAGACTTTATTCTGATTTAAAAATATACTTCTTGACAAGTGATGTTCCATACATATGAAAGGAGAACCCTGATCCTTTGCGTTGTTGATGCATCTGATTTTTTGTAGGAACTATTGCAAATGTTTGGCTTGCCATACATTATCGCTCCAATGGAAGCAGAAGCACAATGTGCTTATTTGGAACTTGCAAAACTGGTGGATGGTGTTGTGACTGATGACTCTGATGTCTTTTTATTTGGGGCACGGAGTGTCTACAAGAATATATTTGATGATCGCAAATATGTAGAGACATACTTCATGGAGGTCTGTACCTGCGTGGGATGAGTAATTTCTACGGTAACAGTTTCTTGTTTGAACACTTCTCTTTCTTCTTGGTTCAGGACGTTGAGAAGGAGCTTGGATTGACGAGAGAAAAATTAATCCGCATGGCTTTGCTTCTAGGGAGTGATTATACTGAAGGTGTAAGGTGTGATAATTAGTACCTCAATTGGCCTTGGTATTGTTGTGGCTAGTGATGCAATTGCTATCTGCCTGGAAGTCATATCTTGGTTTTTCTTTCTTGTCTGAATCGGTTTGTTGACTTAGATGGTAGATATCTGATTATAGAACTACTTTGCATTTCAGTGATATGCTTGTATATTCAGATATTGGATTTAGGTAAATTGACCACATGTTCTCATATCGTATGTCATTGTAGTGGAATTGGAATTGTAAATGCTATTGAGGTTGTAAATGCATTCCCGGAGGAAGATGGCCTTCTGAAATTCCGGCAGTGGGTTGAGTCACCGGACCCTACAATCTTTGGAAGGAATGAAACAAAAAGCAGATCCAGCACCCGAAAGAAAGGGTCAAAAGTTGAAGAAAACGTTATTGGCACAAATTGCAATAAAGAGACTATGGTGGATCAAAACGTTTCCCTTGCTCAGGAACATGATTCATCGGATGAAGTGCAAGAAATCAAGCAGATTTTTATGAGCAAACATGTAATCATATTTTCTGCTCTATCTGTTTTTCGTTGGTATATGGATGGTTCTTGCATACTCATATTTGATATGAATCTTTTTCTTCTATGGCTTCTCATACAGAGAAATGTGAGCAAGAATTGGCACATCCCTTCTTCTTTTCCAAGTGAAACAGTTATATCTGCCTACTCCTGTCCACAAGTGGACAAGTCAACTGATCCATTTTCCTGGGGAAAGCCGGATCATCTTGTTCTTCGCAAGTGAGTTTTTATAACAATTTCTTCTCTATATTGGTTTTTCATTTTCACCAAGTGATCATCGGGCTCAGTGGGTTGACTTTGGATGGGAATTTAAAAAGGAGGGGAGTACAGGGTTGTCTCTAGCATCATAATTCAATCAAGTGAATGAGGCTTCTTTCTTTTATTGCCCGCATGTGCATTTTCAAAATGATAATATTGGTCTTTGTTCTGTGCTCAAACATCAGAAATGGATATTGGCTTTTGGAGGGTCTACGTATTGACAGAACTATGGAAGTTCTGAATTTACTAGCAGCTTTTGAAATTGTATTCCGACATTTTATGATGTTCTGAATGGCTGTTTCCGTACAGATTATGCTGGGAGAAGTTTGGCTGGACTAGTCAGAAAGCAGATGAGTTGCTTTTACCAGTTTTAAAGGAATATAACAAAAATGAGGTCAGAGTTACATTCTATCTTCTTCTTGTTAAACATGCTGATGTTATTAATTGTTTAGTAAATTATATTAAAAGATGAAATTAATTTGGTCCATGTAAATTTTGAGAGCTTTTCAATGGTGGATTACATGATATTTTTCACACGTTCATTTTTATGTAAGAATATACTGATTTTCATTTAATCTTCTCATTTAAGACTCAACTGCGGTTGGAAGCATTTTATACTTTCAATGAAAGATTTGCAAAAATTCGCAGTAAGAGGATTAAGAAAGCTGTGAAAGGAATCACTGGCAATCACTATTCAGAGTTTACAAATGAGTCTGGAGAGGACTTGTCTAAGAGTAGGAAGAATGAGACAGGAATTCCTGCTGAACTTGGGATTAGCAAATCAGAAACTTTTAAGGGAACGAGAGAAAGCCCTGCTGACAAGAAGCCAGTAAATTTAAAACAGTCAAGGAAAAGGAAGAATTTTGGAGATACTGTTGCCAAGACACAGTCAAGGAAAAAGGGTAAATTAAATGCTCCTGCCTCACCTTCTGGTCTGCCTGAGGTAGTTGTGCAGACAGGTGAAGAGCCTGAAAAAGGTAGAAGTAGAAGCAGCAAAGGCAGAGAAAAAGGTGGAAGGGTTCCAAGAGGAAGGAGGAAGAGAAGTCTTGGTATTGATTCACGTAAAATTACATCTAGTGACAGTGACAGTGATGACCATGAGCCTGAAGTGCATGGTAAAAACTCAAGAGGGACAGAAGAGATCCGAAGGGTGAGTTTTGTTCTGTTTCCACTAATTGATAACTTAGAAAATGCTATTATAGATTTTCTCTTTATATGTTTTGTTGTTATGCAGTTATTTCTTTATTTTTGAGGGGGGGAAAATAAAGGAGGAAGTGTTGTGGAGTTTAAACTAGACCTTTGCTGTTTGATGTGGAATATAGGCTTAATTTATATTTATTGTTAATTGGCTCCTAGAAGCAATCTTCTTCTTCTGAATTCCATGAAATCTCTCCTGCGCAAGGAAGAAAAATTATCAGGCGATTATGGTCTGGATGAAACATACAGGGATAAATTTTAGGTATTTCCTATCAGGTTCTCAGACGAAACGGATTTTTTTTGTTTTGAACACCACATACTATATTTTTATGGTAAAACCTAATTACAAACGCTTAAGATCTTTACTCAGGTGTCGTCTTTAGATAATTTCCCCTTCTTTTCTGCTTCTTTAGTGAGACTCAGAACATTTTCACTTATCAGTATTTATGCAGTGATACATCTAGGGAGATGCTGAGTTATGATTATAATGTCATGTTCCTCTTATAAGCATATTTTGACTTGCATCCTGCCACTAGTTTACAGGTTTCATCTTTCCGGAAATTCTTTTTTACACTCTTTTCATGGTGCTATTCTCTGTTTTTTTTTTTCCTTCCAATGTTTCCAGTCTATGCGTCCTCGGAAGATTATTAACTATTCCACAGACAACATTGAAGTTGAAGATCCTGTTATCTCATCTGATCAGAGCAATAAGACAGACTTGAATGGAGAGAAAATAGATGAAATATTTTCTGGGCTGCATAGCACATCTGATCAGAGCAATAAGACAGACTTGAATGGAGAGAAAATAGATGAAATATTTTCTGGGCTGCATGGTGTTTGTGCCAATGCTGACTCTGGTTTCAGCAGACATAAGGAAAGCACAATAAATTTTTCCCCGAAGAAGGATTTGTCTAGAAGCTATCTGGAATCTGGAGGGGGTTTCTGTACTGATGAAGAAAAAGCTAGTCATGCAGGAACGAGCAATTGTGATAGCTCTCGTGATGCAGACTACCTTAAAGTGGGAGGTGGATTTTGCCTGGATGAGGATGAGACAGGTGGCAAGCATAATGAAATTCGTGACGGCGCCTACCTTAGAGTGGGAGGTGGATTTTGCCTAGATGAGGATGAGACAGGTAGCAAACATGATGAAATTCATGACGATGCAGCAACTATAGTAGAGGATAGTGCAGACCTTACTCCTGGTTGTTCTGGTTTTGCAGATGAGGCTGAATGTGGTAAAAATACTGCTTATCAATCAAGTTCGGTTAAGAAAATATCTGGAATGGAGCTTCAAGATAGAGAGAACACTAAACACAAGAGTGAGATGAATGATGACTCTGTGAATACTAGAGGTAATTATGATCGGTCTGAGTCTGACACTGGGGTTTGGATATCAGAGAATGCTCATGGCGATACTGAGAATGCTGCAGCAGCATTTAGTGCGATGCCTTTTCTAAGAAAGAAAAAGAGGAAGAGCTGAGGCACGTCCGAAAGGGTAATTTTGTGTTTGTAAGACCATACTCTGCTCTACAAGTTGTGGATTTTATGTTGGTGATTTGGCTGGATGAAAACCCTCTTGCCTGTAGGATTAACCCTTTTGGAGAGCCATACACAGCGAAGATAAGTGAGTGTACAAATAGTGTTTTGTATGAAAATTAAAGTGAGTCATATTGTATATGATATATAAGCAGCGTGACTTATAGTTTATTGTATGTAGATTTTATGGATATCATGACTTTCTATACGGTATTATATGTAATCTTTTTTTAGGCCAAAGATTATATGTAATCAGTCAATAATTTTCCACCAAAAGTGTAGTTTAGATGCCTTGTGGAAGAGCAGATGTAGATCCAAGTTGTAAGAATATACAATAAGCAGATGCAACTTTCCACATCTTTGGCAGGGAAAAAAAAAAAAACTTACCACTTTCAAATTATCTTTTATTTGTATATTGAACGCACCTATGTGATTTTGTTTAACCATACATTTGGTATCGGTGTAGAGAAATCGGCATGATAATGAATTCTACAATCGGACAAGGTCTGCTTCTCTTCTAATAAGTGCGTAAAGAATTTGAATTGTTTTTGAATGTGTGAAATAGAATCGAAGAAGACAATTATGATGGGGCCCAAAAGTGGAGGAGAGATGAGTTTCATTAAAGAGGAACACCTTAATATGGAAAAAGGGTCATGACGAGAAACAGCTCACTAGCACAGAAGCAGCAATGAGATGATCAGTTCTGGCACACTAAAGTCAAGAATGGAGAACCAAAAGGATAGGACTGTCTCTGTACCTGTTATTAGCATTCAGCAGATAGCACAGTGATCTACAACTACATACAGATTCCATTTAGGGGTGAGCAATGGGCGGGCTGGGCTAGCCCAAGGGTTAGCCCATAGCCCGCCCATTTATGAATAAACGGGCATGGGCTAACCCATAACCCGGTAGTAGCCCGTTTTAGCCCGTATTAAATGGGTTGCGGGGCAGCCCGTTTGGGCTGACCGGGTTATGGGTAACCCATTTATTTTTTTACTTTTTTTTTACAATTTTTTCAGCATAGTGTAATCTTAGTTATATATAAGTAAGTCATAAACAAAATAATAGATCCCAACATTTAAATTTTTTAATTGACGAACTTAATATATGTGGAGGGACTCTTCAGCGTTTGCACATTGTACATCTCTGTTAAAAAAGTCGACTGTGTTTGCGCTAAAATTTTATCTGGCCTTTGAATTATTTTCTTTTTTGGGGTGAGATATTATTGCTTATTTGCTTTATTATTGAGACGTATGAAGAGTGCATATCATGATCTAAATTATTTGCTTCAATAATTTCCTTTACCCGGAAGCCCCAAATTCATCCCGACCAAGATGATTCAAACCCAATAGTCATTATTTGGAATAGCCGAACAGAGAGACAACGAAATGGAGGAACACTGGAACAGAGAGAAGTCAAAAACAAAAATTTACCGAACAATAAGCTACCAGGCACCAGCGATAGCGACCTTTGCTTCAATCTTCAACAAATCGAGGGATGCCGCCACCAGTCCACCACGAGAAGCTGCTGAGAGGCGAGAAGTCGAACTCGAACTCGAAGATGGCAAGACGCAGTACTGGAGCTCCAATGTCGAAGATGAAGATGCAGCAACCCAGCGTCACAGGCTCGCAGATGATTACTAATTCACTGGAGCTCCAATGTCGCAGATGAAGATGCAAAGTCACGGCCTCACTCCCTCGCAGACGAATCGATTACAGTTCACAGACCGCTGGAGCTAGAAGCAAACTGGGCAGCTGGCTTGAAGTCGAATCGCAGAGGAGCTCAGACGCAGACACAGATCGAAGGCAGCGGAGACGTAGTGACGCTGAGAGAGTTGTTTAATGTTCACTGTTCAGTACTTCAGTCGAAACTCGAAAGAGTGGAAGTGCCGAACCGGAGTGGAAACTGGAATAGAAAGAAGCGGATAATGAAAGCTTGTGAAATCGAAATGAAAGGCAGCTGAAGGCTGAAGCTAGGTCTAAACTCTAAAGAATAAAATATGTTTTTAAAAAAATAAAACTTAAATGGGCGGGTATGGGCAGCCCGAAGCCTTACCCATAGCCCGTCCCGTTTAATGGGCTACCCCGCCCATTTAAGTCAGCCCGTTTATTATCTTCTATTTGGGCTAATTGGGCGGGCTTTAATGGGTAAAAAATTATTGGGTTATGGGCGGGCTAGCGGGTTATGGGCTATTTGCTCACCCCTAATTCCATTGGAATTGGATATAGTACATAATGTCTGGCAAATAAATTGTACTATTTTAAGCAGCGTAGCTTATTGATATTCTTATTTTACATTGATAACTGAAAGACACTTTAACATATCTTGTCACTTTTAATCTTAGAAAACAGATTTTTCATTTATTTAGTAGTGTGACATTTTAGAAAATGTATAATGACTTTTTTTGCAAAAAAAAGAAGAAAATGTATAAAGAAATTTTGCGGGGGAAAAATGAAGGCATACATTTTTTGTCCTCGAGAATGCGACAGCTTGAAGGAAGGGACCACGGGAAGTAATCGTGCGGCCAGGAAGGCGAGGTCCAAATCCAAACCGTGCTCGGGAAAATTCCTGGAAAAATGAAAAAAGAAAAAAGGTAGAAAAGGGAAGCAGAATGCTCTCGTTGAGAGTCGAACTCAAGACCTCCCGCTTACTAAACGGGTGCTCTAACCAACTGAGCTACGAGAGCCGCTGATAGTGCTTCCCCTAAAGTATTAAAAAAAGCCAGAATGTAGATTGAAGGGCATTTCGGAAACTAAATGAAAAAGAGGTGGGTATTTTAGAGAAAAAGGCGTTTCAACCCGCGTAACTGTTAAGTCGGTAAGGTCTGTCTCACTCTTCATCTAGTCTTGTCTTGTTTCTTCCGCTTCTCTTTACTTCATCCTCCTCTCTCTCTCTCTCTGCGACTTTTAGCCCTTTCAACCACTTTCGATTCACGCCTCACTTCCTGCTCCAAACACCGAACTGCTACCCTCTCCTCCTCCGACACCAGCATTTCCACCTTTCGCTTCTAGCATGGACTCCGATTCCTGGACTTCTGCTCGTTTCTCTACTTCTTCCCGCCGCTATCAATCTCGATCTGGTTTGTCTCTCCTCTCAAACTTCTTTTGGGGGTTTAATTGTGGGAAAGTTGATGGCGGCTTTGGTTATGTTTGTTACTGAATCATCGGAAGGGGATTCGTGTTTGTGTAGATCATCAGTACCTTGTTGGTATCGAGGATACGGATGGAGATGATGATTTCAGGGCGGAGTTTTTCTGTCCTTTCTGCGGCGACGAGTACGACGTCCTTGGGCTTTGTTGCCACATTGATGAGGAACATCCTGTGGAAGCTAAGAGCGGGGTATGGATTTCGTTTCATTTCATCTAATTTCTGGTTTCTAGTTTTTTCATTTAATTATTACTCGTATTTTTGTTCTCGTACGATAATTTTTCTTCGTTTTTTCCCCTTAGTTTTAATCTTAAATGGTAGTCATTTATGAGTAGGAAGGAGAGGCATCGTTTATCAGACAAGTGTGTTTACTCGATGCAATTTCATTCGTCTTCATCCACTGGCGTCCTTCCCTCGACATGAACTTTTTTTTTTGACCTATAAACTTCAACACGTTAATTTTTTTGCTCTAGATTTGAACTAAACATGTATATGTATTGAGGAAATGAAATGTAAATTGCCGCGTAAACATACCTATGAGGTGCTAATGGTGTCGCAGTTGATTATTTTCTGCAAAGTATAATTTTTGTCTGTTACCGTCTATTGATGCTATGTTTTGACTGAACACTTGTTTTACAAGTTCTCCATGTTAAATTGATAAGGATGACTCGGCAGAGTCACAGGAGGGACCTAGAGACCTGGTCTACTGTTTTAAACAGGAGAATATGAGAAATTTTTTTAGGTTTTGTTGCTTCTAGTACCGGAGCTTGCTTAAGTTTGGTTGCTTTTGAAAAGCCTCCCTTTTTTTCACTTATTGCAATTCCATCATTTGATGCCCCAGCCTAGGACTATGCTTTTATCATTATTAAGCTGTGTATCATGTTGAGTTTATATAGATTTTTTATCCTTGTTGTCTTTGGCAATGTAGTTTGTCTTCTAACATTGATGATTCTTTGTTATTTGCATTTTCAGATCTGTCCTGTTTGTAGTAAAAAGGTGGGAATGGATCTTGTTGGCCATATTACCATGCAACACCGGAATTTCTTGAAGATATCCTTTCATTTAGCATGTTAGCTTCCTATAATTTATCTTCATCGTTTGCTTTGTTGTCTATACTAGCCAATAGACACGTTCATGGAGTGTGCAATAGCTAGTTTAGTTTTATCTCTGTTCATCAAATCTATTTGGGGGAAATGGAATACATTTCACGGTGGATAAATGTCTCATGCTACGTTATATAGTTTTAAGTAGGCATTAAAATATTGTATGCATATATGACGGTGAACACTATGAAACTTGAGTTAATTTTCAGAAAAATAAAAGCAGCACTGGTCTGCTTTTAATTGATAATTATGAATTAATGTGACGTGTTTGATCATGATCAGTAGCCTGTTATAGTGGTGATATTAACATTTTCACCATCTTGTGGTCGCTTATGCTTGTCTTCATCCACTTGAAAATCATGTAAGAAAAGAACTCTTCATCTTAGGTGAACCAGTTTTATATCTCTATGCTACCATAGAAATTCTCCCCTGCAATCTCGATACTTGGGTAGAAGTCTTGGATTGTTTGGTTCAGTTTTCATGATATGCTGGACTGGGGTTTTCACCTTTGTTCCTTAACCCAAAATTACGCTCACCACAAGAGGAGGTATAGGAGAGGAGGCTCTAGTTCAGCATTTTCGTTGCTGAGAAAAGGGGCTCTGCAGTCTCTTTTTGGAGGTTCTTCATATGTAGGCCCCTCCAGTGCTACGCCTGATCCTCTGCTGTCGTCGTTTATCCATAGCTCAGTTGTTGCTGATGAATCGCTGAGTTTAATGTCATGTCCTTCAGTTGAAGCTACCCCTGTAAAGGATAGCTCAAAGGATGATTTGTTGGAAAGGTAGGAATCATGCTATATCATTGACTTGATTAAGCTTCTCCCTGTGTTAAAAAATGGGCGGGAACTTGTATCCGCAGTAGTAGTTGATATGGAAGTCTCAGGATTGGATGAACGTGCCTTCGGCATATGGCAAGACTCATTTCAACTTTGTTTCGCTGAAGTTAAAGACGTGACCCGGTCAGTGTCTTCAGCGGTGAAGCTGACTAGTATTAGTCTTGGTTTCATGTCTGAAGACCTGTGTCGTCATATCATTCATTTCAACTTCCTATAACGCATATACGCACAATTATTTCTTTCTAATAATCTTTCAGAGCTCATCTATAACTGACTTTGAACTTTCTAACACAAAAGTGTTTGGTTACAGAAAACCCCAACAGTCGCAGTTGTCGGAGGAGGATAAAATTGAGAAGGCTCGGAGGTTTGAGTTCGTCCAAGGGTTATTGAGTTCCATCATTCTTGATGATTAACTTATGACAGTAATTGTTAGCTAGTAAGCTACTAGGAGCACCAGGCATAAGGACGAGGGAGGAGTTTATTCAGATCGTGATGAAGTAGGAGTTGCTAGAAGGGATATAAAGTCGTAGTTGAGATCGTTTTACGTATGTATGTATGCATCTGTAATGTATCTGTAACTATTTGCGCAATAATGCAAAGGAGGAAGAACTACTTTATTTAAATCGTTGCTTGCTCTTTGAATTAAGTATTTAACGATCCAATATAAGTCATTTTGTTTTTTCTAATAATTGAGCTTTAATTCAATAGCTTAGAATGGCTTTAGAATTGAAAAGGCTTGGTAGGGTGGAAGTAGAATAAAATTCTATGCTTTTGAGATTGTACTTTGGGTTAAACCACTTAGGTTATACTCCTCCGGTCCTTATTATAAGACTCAATTTGACTTTTTATTTGATCCTAATTATAAGACCCTAATCCATTTGTCTCTTATATTTATGTATTTTTTCCAAGATAATCCTTCTAGTTTTAGCCAATATACTTAATTAGCAAGGATATTTTAGGAATGACAACATTTATTTATTATAAATAATCAACTTAACTTACTTCCTTAATCTCCTCAAATAAGTCAATTGGGTCTTATAATTAGGACCGGAGGAGTATGTCTGTTTTGATGGAGTAAGTGCTTCTGGCTGAAGATATCCATGAGCTGTTTACCCTACCCATTCAAGAATGATAAGAGAAAGATGACTACTAAGAGAACTGAGTCCACTATTCTGAGAACAAACCGAAGAAACGAGTGGATCAGATCAAACAAGTAAAAAAATTGACTGCCTTTATTCATCACCCTGTCCCATATAATTTCATTTATTTTTCTGGCCCCTTTTTGAGCGGACTCGTCCTCTCATTCTGGGGATGAAAAGGAGGGCTCTGAAGAGGACAGTTTGGGGCAATCAAATGGTAAGAAAAAGATTCAATTTGATGAAGGAATAGAATGCCCTGATTGAGTATAAAGATGAAGATGTAGGACTGTAAGCCATGGATCTATTATGGCTGTCCCCACCGCCTTCGCCCTGGAGTCTTGTGGCGGGAGTTAAATTACGGAATGTGTCAACAACTACGCCCACTTGTTACTTATTCATATGCCTCAGCCCTCAGGAGCAATTTGGTATCAATAATTGATTGATGTGATATGTATCAACACACCAAATGTCCTACACCGGGCAAAACTCCTTTCGGTATGTTTTTTTTTTTTATTAACCATACAAAAATTTGATGTATCGTTTTTTTTTTTTTACCAGAATAATTTGATGTATCATTTGAAGTATATTATCATCTACTCATTATATTATTATGATTAGACTATATATATCTCCATCTTATTTACAATATAAGTCTCTTGAACTAATTCATTAGAATCAATAAATGATAGTTAACTCATTTTTTTTCAAATTGAAAAATTTTCCCCAACTTTATCAATATTCAATGAGATTGTAAATGAGGAAAAAAAAAAAAGGGATTACATTTAAGCGTTAATTCTTTTCAAATGACTTGTATTTTGTAACAAGTCATTCTATTATATTGTGAAGCGATATCTATATATATGGACAAACAACACAACTCGAAAGGTGGCATCGGGCGGTGGCAGGAATGGCGTCACAATTATGATAAAGACGAGAGGCGGCTAAACGACGAAGAAAGGAGCACATCATGTGATGGTAGTTGCAAGACCGAGACTCCTGCGTAGCCCACCTTCTGCAGAACTCTCACTGTCTCACAAAACCCAAATCCGCCATCTCTGACTGCCCGCTTTACTTGAAAACCCAACCTCCTCCTCAATCACAAGTTGCAAAATATATTATCAGCATCTGTTGCTTTTTTATTTATTTAATAATTATACAGAATTTGGCGTTTATTAATATGGATTCATGCCGCGAAGGGATAGAGCTTTAAATTTATTAAACGAGGTGAAACTTACTATATATGGGTGTGTGTCTCTATATATACAGATATATTATTAACAACATAATGAATTTAAGACTATAGTAAGCTGAAATCTCATATCTTTTGTTCTGTACAAGTTTCTGTACCTCATCTCTTGGAAAAGGAAAAAAAAAATAATGCAACTAATAAAAGTCTTCCGAAAAACCACGGTTAAGAAGGTGGCATATATTCCGTAGTTATTAATAATGCGGTGGCATTTATTAGTAAGATCCGACTCTGATCAGCCTGAGTTCTTGATGGTCCAATAAATGGTTCCATACGAATTTAACAATATGTGTTGTGAGACCAACACCCTCTTACGCAGCACACCTTCTAGATTAATTTGATAATCTCACAAAACCCAAATCCGCCATTTCTGACGAATTTCCCTTTTCGTCACCAAGTTGGAAAAAAGAAATCAAAGTATGCAATATGAAAACAAACCTGTCATCCTTAATTAACTAATGAAACTTCATCACCTAACTTCGGCTAGCCAGTCCCTATAAATATGTACCATGTTGTCTCATGAACCATATCACTCTACTAGCTAACCAAAATAGTCTAGCTTACCACCTCCTCCTCCATTGTCATCGTCTTCCTTCTCATTTTCTCATTCATAATGGGCGTCTTCACTTTCTCCGAAGAGAACATTTCCGCTGTTGCTCCAGCGACACTATACAAAGCTCTGGTCTTTGATGGCGACAACCTCATTCCCAAGGTTGTTGATGCCGTCCAGAGCGTTGAGATCCTCGAAGGCACTGGTGCCGCCGGAACTATCAAGAAGATTAACTACCTCGAAGGTTCCTTTTCTTTTTCTGTCTCAATGTCACTGAATAATTTAGCTTGAATCTGTTAAGAACGTTTGGTTTTGGGAGATTTTAATGACGATGCGGTGTTATGTGTATGTACAGATGGACAATTGCACTACGCGAAGCACAAGGTGGAAGCCGTGGACAAGGACAACCTGGTGTACAACTACACCTTAGTGGAGAGTGACACTTTCCCTGAGACACTGGAGAAGATCGCCGTCGAGACCCAGTTGACGGCCGCCCCTAACGGCGGATCCGTCGTGAAGGTGACGGTCACCTACGTGACGAAGGGAGACGCCAAGCCCAGCGAAGAAGAGCTCAAGATTGGGAAGCAGAAGGGAGACGGACTCTTCAAGGCTGTTGAGGCTTACGTCTTGGCCAATCCCTCTTACAACTGAGTATATATATTAAACAGGATTATATGATTATCCCTATCTACATCAAAGCCTTCGCCACTAATAAGAGCTTCCACTTAAGGAAGTTTGCAAGTTTTATTCAATTAATTAGGTTTCTTCTGATTTTCTTGTCTGTGTCTTTTGTAATGGCTGGAATTTGATATCCGTCGTCGCCTGTCGCCCTTTTCTAATGAAGTATAATTGTTTTTAATTTTGAGTAAGAGCTAAGTGTCTCTAAAGTGTGGGATTTGTTTGGTTTGGCTGATTTCATGCATATATATAGGCTCTGGTTTGTCTTGGGAGATTTGATTAAATCAACAGGCATGGAAGACACCGGTCTTTTAAGTAATAATAGTAGTAGTAGTAATAATAATACAATAAAATCCTAACATGCCATTAATGATTACACTAAAACATTAATTAATGACTTTGACACTTAACCTTGCCAAAAAAACCAAAATTATAAAATAAACACAAAACTTCGGATTCATTTTTGGATGATGATTTCGGCCAGGCAACCCTACTTTGAGCCCATTAAGACCCTTCCTCACTATGACTTCGCTAGAAGTATTAAATCATATATTTGGGTCTAAATAGACGCCCTTTCGATGGTACAAATCCAGAAACTTATCACTCTCTCTTGGAACCTGGAAATTAGATTCACACATAGAGAGAAGAATCGGTTGCTGACTTTCTAGCTAAAGAAGGTTTATCTAAAAACTGTCCTTTAGATTCTTGCCCTCCCAAATTGCGTGTCTTAGTTGCTATTGAGTGTATGGAATTCAATCCCCTTGTTGATTAATGTCTAGTTGTTTCGGTTCTGCCCTCTTTAGTATAAAAATAAATAAATAAATATGCAATACGCATGACTCAATTTGCGTCTTTATATGTGTTTTGGGGTACACTTTCAGTGCCGTTGGGAACCTCTCCTACCCTTCCCATCCTCCTCTTTTTATAGCCATAGGATCAATACTACTTTCGGTTTTAATATAAGAACTAGTTTGACTTTTAATTTGATCTTAAATATAAGGTCTTAATCTACTTTGTCTTTTATATTTATTATTTTTCAAAAGTAATTCTTATAGTAGTTGTACATGTTAAAAAGTTTCATCAAACAGTAATTTTAACTAATACACATGATTAACAGGTTCTAGAAAAGATAACACATTTATTATAAATAATTAACTTAAATAATTTTTTAATCTCTTTAAATTAGTCAATTGGGTCTTATATTAAGAATTAGAGGTAGTATTTGAATGTTTAGGATTTAGTCTTTATAAAAGCATCATCAAAATATTAAATTATAAGTTTAAAAAATAATTAATAAATTTAAATGGCTAAATTTTGATATGAATAATATAATACTATAATAAAAAAATAAAAAAATATTTTATATAAAATCAAATTTGAACCATTCAAATATTAAATCTAAGGAACCAGTTTTGGTGCTCATCATAATGATAGCACCATGATGAAAACTGGTTCTGAGAAGAAAACTTCCGAAACGGCAAAGATGATTGCATGTGGAATATGTCTGTTTTCTCTCACCAGGCTAAGGGGAAAAGGATTACTTTGAGCTCAATGAACAAGATATTACATAACTCTCACAAAACCCAAATCCGCCATCCCTGACTACCACTTTACTTGAAAACCCAATTGGGCATTATTGCTTCGAATTCATTTCGAATAGGCTAGCTATAAATTAAACAATGTAAAACTCCTATAATGTGTGTGTATGGAGCTAGTTGATGAGCATTATAATACTCATAATAGTGATGAGTATTGAAACCACTTCCTATATTATATTCTGTCCCTTTTTTTAAAATAAAATACGATTATGGAGTATGACATTTTTTTATAAAAAATATTTAGAAATCATTGCAAATTTTATTCGTTGATTTTTCATCTTACGCTTATTTAATTACTTATATTATTCATATTGTTGTATTTAATTTGCACACATTCTTATGAAAGGTTCCATATAAATGAGAGTATTATCTCCAATTAATTTTAAACAACACTTAAAACACATAATTTGATCCTGTTATGAAAGAAAAAAACGGAGCAACGAGGAAGTCTGTCTATGTGAAATTGTGAATAAAACCCTGGCAAAAAAAAAAAAAACAAAAGAGAAATTGTGAATAAAACATGTTAGAAGATTTTGCAGAAGTAATCCCAAAAAAAAAAAAAACAAGAAAAAAGTAAGAGTTTGCAGAAGGCGGAATCATATTCCGTGGGCATTAATAATGCTGTCGCATTTATTAGTAAGGTCTGAACAGCCATAGTTGTTGATGGCTGAATAAATGATTCCATACGAATTTAAAGGGTGAAGAATTTGGTTGTGAATTGCGAGACCAATACCTTCTAGATTACTACGCCATAAAATTCCGCCATTTCTGACAAATTAATTAAATCTCCCTCCTCGTTAACAAGATCAGAAAACAATTGAAAGTGCATCCACGAAATGAAACCCAGCAACCCCAATTAATGAACAAAACCTCATCACCGAGCCACCGGTTAGCTAGCTCAAGTCCCTATAAATATGCGCCGTGTCTTGTCTCATGAACCATATCACTCTACTAGCTAAGCAAAACCAATATATAGTTGCCACACCTCCGATCCTCCATTGTCATCTGATCTCATTTTCTCAACATTCAAAGATATTCATAATAATGGGCGTTTTCACTTTCTCCGAAGAGAATATCTCTGCTGTTGCCCCTGCCACACTCTACAAGGCTCTGGTCTTTGATGGCGACAACCTCGTCCCTAAGGTCGTTGATGCCGTCCAGAGCATTGAGATCCTCCAAGGAACTGGTGCCGCTGGAACCATCAGAAGGATCAACTACCTCGAAGGTCCCATTTCTTTTTCTGTTTCTATGTCACTGAATAATAGCTTGAATCTGTTTAAGAATGTTTGGGTTTCAGGGATTATTTTAACGAGAAATGTGGTATTATATGCACGCACAGATGGAAAATTGCACTACGCGAAGCACAAGGTGGAGGCAGTAGACAAGGACAACTTTGTATACAACTACGCCTTGGTGGAGAGCGACATATTCCCTGAGACTTTGGAGAAGATCGCCGTCGAGACCAAGTTGGCGGCCGCCCCTAACGGCGGATCCGTCGTGAAGGTGACCGTCAACTACGTGACGAAAGGAGACGCCAAGCCCAGCGAAGAGGAGCTGAAGATTGGGAAGCAGAAGGGAGATGGACTCTTCAAGGCCGTTGAGGCTTACGTCTTGGCCAATCCCTCCTACAAACTGAATTATATGTAGCATTAAATAAGAGCAATATGGTTATCCCTATATATCAAAGCCTTCGTCACTAATAAGAGCTTCCATTTAAGGAAGTTTATGAGTTTATTAATTATCTTCAATGATATTATTATTCATTAGGTTTCGTCTGATTACTCCTTGTGTTTTGTGTCTTTTGTAATGGCTTGGAAATTGATATATGTCCTCTGTCGTCCTTTTTCTTGTGAAATATATAGATGTTTTTAATTTTGAGAAAGATTTTTGTTTTCTGGGTTTGGCTGATTTCATGCGCGCATACACACATATATGTATATAGGTTCTGGTGTATCTTGGGAGATCCAATTAAGTCCATATGTACGCTTCTACTACATAACAACAAAAATAGATCTAAATACCTAATGACTTAAACATTACTGCACTACAATTTCAATTTAAATCAAATCTAAATGTTGCATTTACAATTTTTAAATGCTACCTTTTGTAAAGTAGAAGTTGTTGAAGTGTTCAAATAATGTCCACAATTCATTCGATTATCTGGTGTCCACTTTAGTCACAAATTTTATTTAAGCAAAAAATTCTTTAACTTTATATAAAGTTTTTTTTGGTCCTTTAATTTTATAATTAAAGTGCCTTTTTAATACTTTAATATTATTAGTTTCACTGAAAAAATGTCGATGTTACAATTTTAAATATTAACAAAATATTCAAAGACATTAACATATTACTTTAAAATTAAGGAACTAAATTAAAATTTGACATAAAATTAGAGGACAAATTGTGCACTTTTTATCTTCCGTTTCATTATCACACTATTAAATCTGTTGCATTAAAGTCTCTCTCTCTCTATATATTGTGTTGGACATTGGCTCAAGTCTGTCCTTCATGCGCGCTGGACTACCTGATCTAAGAAAAGAGAGTCTCTCTTATAAAGAAAACCAATTACAAAGAGTAATAATTGATTGATTAGGAAATATTTGATCAAGCATTAAAGTCTTGATTAATTGAAAAAAAAAATCAATTAGACAGTGATTGTTGATCGAAGAATCGAAATATTATCCCGTAATAAATGAGGAAGATTGTGTTTCTGAAATAAGGGTCATCTTGATCATTTAGAGGTGTCTCAACTCATTTCTCTTCACCTTAACTTTTAAGCTTTTTGATTATCTTTTCTCCTTTATCTAATACATCTGCTATACCATTCTTATCAAGACTCAAGTAGTTGAGATATTGCGTGAGCAATCCGCATTACGACCCAAAACCAACCTGCTATGTTTTCTCTCCTCTCTCTAATTATTTTATCTATTTCCTTCTATATATGTGTATATAAACACACATGGAAAGGGGAGGCATATGCGTACATGATACAGTTATAATTAGCTAGAGTTTAGTGGAACTTGAAAGTTTTTGTTAGTTTCAATGAATATTATACAACCTCCCATTTTAAATATAAGATCCACTTATTATACTATAAAGTGGAGGTAGTTATAATATTAAAAAATGGATTTTACATATATTTCGGACGGGAGGTAATATATACGAGTATTAAAATTTGGGTGAGTGTGATGCATTCAATGTCTTAAAATATTTCCTGAATTCAATTACGGACCTCTAACTGAGTCCTACTTTATCTTTACACTAATAACACGCCACAGGGATTTGGAGAATGCACGGTTATATTAATTATGAAAAATTACCGACGTTCAGCAAAACTCGAAATGTCGCATTCTATAGGAATTTATGCAAAAATACGTAGACATTCAGCAAAGCAAATCTGATCGACTGACGTAAGACTTCAGACAAGTTAGACGCCTTCTAGATTGCATAACACCCAGTTCACAATGTTTGACCACTTTAAGTCAAACACTCTGGTCAAAGTTGAAACACAATTACAGAATTAAAGTACACACACGCACAGTGACCCCACAACCTCAAGCAATGAACAATTGCACCACCAAACCTCAGCTTGTTGGTGCCTATATAAGCGTACCGCATGTCCACGAACCAATATCCATAACTGCTAGCTAAGCATTATCTTCCATTGTCTTCTCAATATTCTTCTTCTAAACACACATAATCATAATGGGAGTTTTCACCTTCTCTGAAGAGAGCATTTCCGCTGTTGCTCCTGCCACACTCTACAAGGCTCTGGTCTTTGATGGCGACAACCTCATCCCTAAGGTTGTCGACGCCATCCAGAGCGTCGAAATCCTCGAAGGAACTGGTGCCGCTGGAACCACCAAGAAGATCAACTACCTCGAAGGTCCTATTTCTTTTTCTGTTTCTATATCACTGGAGTCTGAACAGTTAGTTTGAATCTGTTTATTTAAGAATGTTTGGGTTTGAGATATTTAATGAGAAATGTGGTATTATGTGTACGTACAGATGGACACTTGCACTACGCGAAGCACAAGGTGGACGCAGTAGACAAGGACAACTTTGTATACAACTACACCTTAGTGGAGAGCGACACTTTCCCTGAGACTTTGGAGAAGATCGCCGTCGAGACGAAGTTGGCGGCCGCCCCTAACGGAGGATCCGTCGTGAAGGTGACCGTCAACTACGTGACGAAGGGAGACGCCAAGCCCAGCGAAGAAGAGCTGAAGATTGGGAAGCAGAAGGGAGACGGACTCTTCAAGGCCGTTGAGGCTTACGTCCTGGCCAATCCCTCTTACAAGTGAATTCTCAAACATTAAAATAAGTATTTTAGATAATAAAATTGAGGTCCCCATAACCCCAAACCTTAATTAATAAGTACTCCCATGTGGTGCGAGTGATGTAAGTCCCGATATGGGGGTCCCCCTCTGTCAAATTTTTTTTTTTTGAATGAAAACTGGATTCAAAAGACCCTCTGTCAATTTATATACGGGTTATTAATTAGCTTGTTGGTAAGATTAAGGTTTTTTCTTTTTTATTATTATCTGATCTTTTGGGCTGTCATTTGCGCGTGTTTCTTCCAAATTCTTAAGGAATCAGACAATGTTTTGGAATTTTCTGATGCTGTCATTATGAGGAGAGCTGATATTTAGTAAAATGTGGCTTTTATTATACTTTCTTGACTTTGCTTTTATATAAGTTTTTACGTGTCAAGTTGTGATCTGGCTCATTATTCTTCACCTGTTCTTTTTCTCCCCAACAACCCAATTGAAGCCTAAATTTCTGCATCCCAGAAAGTGACATAAAGTTAAACATTTTAACCAAGAAGGTCGGTCAATGTGTTTGCCCCCATTCCTTTTTTTTTTTTTTTTATGAACATTGATAATACAAAGCCTGGCTATAAATATATTTTTAGATGATAACAGGCTAACAGCAAATGACAGTAATTAAATTTTTAGACGTAATATAAAGATCTCTAATTTTTTAAAACTAAATTACAAATAAAATGAATTATTAACCGTCGTTACTAAAATTCATTATCCTGATTCGTACTATTACATTTATCCATTGTATACAGAATTTCATAAATTTCGACCTAACATCTATATAGAGTAAAATATGGGAAGAATTATAATAAGGTCACAAGTAAAGAAAACAATTGAAAAACAAGTTACAGAGATTGTCATTCTTACTATAGGACTTGTCATTATAGGCTGTTGAGGTTGTTATTAGGACTTTTTTATAATTATTTATCTTTTGTGAGACTTGATTGTAATTCTCTCTAAATATATCATGGAAACTTCCAAATGGAGGGCTAATATAAAATCTCGAGAGCCTGCCACTTCATTGTAAGGAGATATGGAAAAGAAAAATATCTTTATTGTTACCTATACTACCTTTTTTTTTTTTGAAAAAATGTATTACTCCTTTCCATCTTTTTATAAGATCCTGTCATAACTATCTTTATTTGGGGTCCATTAATACTTTTGACCTGATAATATAAAAAAATAAATAATATATTAAAAAAATAAGTTGTCATCTCATTAAAAAAAAATTTCGGTGCCAACTTAAATGTTACTTAAAGGAAAGATGACAAATAAATACTTGCTGAATTTTAAAATGATAAATAAATGATTTTGACCTGTCAAAATTATTACAAAAATAATCAGCATAATCTATTTATCTTTTTAATAGGTATTTTTTTGTTATTTTCCTTACTTAAATCTAAACCAATTAATTGTGATGGATTTTAATTTTTTTAAAAAAATTATATCTAAAATTTATCTTGATTTAAATTTTAATATCAATCAAACACATCTTAAAAAATTAAAGTTGGTAAAAAGAGTTGTCATACATTATAAACATCCAAACAAGAACTTGCAGACACATGGACAAGATCACATGGAACAAGTTGAAGAGTGGGATGGGTGTGGACTGTGGACATGTGAAAAAGAAAGGCTTAGGCAGTTAGCTCAGGCCGAAAAAGAAGGGCTTAGCCGCTTAGGTAGGTATTTAGGCTTGTTTGGTTCCACGGAAGGAAGGAGAGAGGAAGAAAAATCATGGTTTTGTTGGGTTGGAAGGGAGGGGAAGAGAAGAGAGATTTCTTATTGGTTCATAAGAAGAGAAGATGGGAGGTAATTATAAATTGATAAATATATTCTTATCTCTATATTTAGACTGATTTATTTTTTATTACAATATTTATATCAAAATTATTATTTCTTAATTTATCAATTTAAAAAAAAATCCTCACTTACATGTGATAAAAAATGATAAAACTAAAAAAAATTAGAAAATATGATAAAATTTTAATATTCTATCTCATTAATTTTATAAATATATGTATTATATATATGATATGTATATATTATATAATTATAACATGCACGTTATGATATGTATGTATATATGCATGTTATATGAGATTATAATACATACACGCTATGATATATAATTATAATACACACATGTTATGATATGTATATATTAATATGTATGATGTGTATATATTATAAATTATAATATTATATTATCATTATCAAACATTATTAGTAGTTAAAAAGAGAAATAAGTGAAAAAATACTTTTAATAAGATAGATAAACTTGGAATATTAAAAAGTTGGTATGGGTAGTTTGGTCAATATTAGACATAATATTTTTCTCTCCTTCAAAAAACTCCAAATTTAGAAGAAACATGGGGAGAGGAGGAGAGCACTAAAAAACAAATTTTTTCCCTCTTCTCCTATCTATTTTTTTCCAACCAAACACACTCATTCCCTCCCCTCACCTCAACAACCTTCTGACCAAACAGAGCCTTAGGTGGTAATCTTGACGGTGGGATCCACTGCCCTTTAATTTCTATTTTATATTACGATCGCATCGTCTTCGGTTTTGAACAAGTCCACACGTATTTTTTTTCCCTCACCATGAATTTTATCATATCGAATTATCGATAAAGAGTGTGCCTCGCTTTCAGTTTGATTTTAAAGTATGAAAATTCATCAACCACGATGTCCTCCTATTTTTAATTAAAAAGATGTTTAGGCGAATATCACATTATAGTTTTAAAAGTAATTTTATAGTATACGAAGTAAATATATGGAGATGTTTGTTTCAATTTGCAAAAAAAACTTTTTAAAAACACTTTCTTTATTATTCAAATACATCCTAAGTCTTAATTATTAAACTGATTTTGATTTTAAATATAAGACTTATTTTTTTATATTTATTAATTTTTTTAAATTATTCCTATTGATATTCTCTGATTATAATCAAGTAGAAGATGAATAAGAGTATTAAGAAAGATGATTATGATATTTAAAAAAATATGTCATATTTCTTAAAATTAATTAACTTATTTAACTTTCTTAATTTAATCAAATTAGTTAAATAAATCTTATATTAATTATACTAGAGGAGTATATATCATAAACAAGAATAAATCAATTAATTAGCTGATTATGTGCATTATTTTACATCAACAGCCTTGCTTTTTCTTTTTTTTAAGATCAACAGCCTTGCTTTTGAAGAAAGGAAAAAACATAAAAAGCAGACTGAAGTCAAATGAAATGATGTTATACTTGAAGGGTAATTAAACCAACTATTTCGAATAATATGTTAAGGCTGCAGATTACGAGCTACTTTTTTAGTCTTTAATATAAAATCTTATTTGATTTTTATGTTGGTTCTAAATATAAAATCTCGATCCACTTTATCTTTTATATTTATGTATTTTTTTCTAAGATAGTCCTTCTAATAATAGTAGTTTTAGTCAATATAATTATTAGTAAGGATAGTTTAAGAAAGACAGCACCTATTTATTACAAATAACTAACTTAATTTATTTCTTAATCTCCTCAAATTAGTCAATTGGGTTTTATAATTAGGACCGAAAATAATATCATTTAGTACATAAAATTGTCTTGATTATGTTTTTCAGCTATGAAATCTTGAGATGGGATTGGAATCGGATGACATAATATAATGCTCCCTCCCACCCTTAATATAATAACTAGTTAAAAAGTTAGATTTAGTTTTAAATATAATATTTCATCCCATTTTATCTTATATTTATACATTTATCATATTCTTCTAAATTAATATACTTAATTTATAGATGATATATAATTAATATAATATTATATAGGAATATTTTAAAAAGATCAATATATTATTAATAAACTAATTTATTTAATTCTTTTTAATCTACACAAACTCGATGCTTAAATTACTGGGAACGAGCCAGCCCATGTGCTATTGGCTGATTCACACACACACATAGTGCTTATATATGAATATTATTTAAATTATATTGGCGAGGGTTCAGTATCAGACAAAAATGTCACATAATTTCACGTGTCACGTTCACTTTATCTTTTTGCATCAAAGTCGGGCAAAGGACAGAATAAAATGCATGCTCAGTTTACAATGAGGGTGGCTATGAATATTAAATGGAAAAGAATTTGGCACCAATAAAATATTGTGCACTTTGGAAATACGAGATGATATTAAATTTAACAACAATGAATGGCTTAATGCTATCAAAGTCTTTCGTGAATTAAGTTTTTTTTCCTTTACAATTTGAAATTATAATAATATACCTAATATATTAATATAAAATTAGTGCATCCCGACAAAAGCACCTAAACAACTTTACTGAAAGGAAATAAAAAGTAAGAAAAGGAAAGCAAAGACTAATTAACGCAAGTGACGGATGTGGAAATGAAATGTGGCGTGGTGGAAGTCAAGATTTACATTTTGAATATATTAAGAAAAGGGACAAAAATATAAAACTAGAAAAAATAAGAATAAAAATTGATCTTTTATATTTTAATAACAAAAAATAGAAAAATGGATTAAAAAAGTTAAAGAGGCATGCTGCTCACATTTTTTTCCCCTCTTGGAAGTGGAATCCTTGGTGCCTTTACTTTAGCAATTGGGCACATATTTTTTTCCTCTAAAAATCGCTTAAAATAAAAAATAGTTATAAAAAAAGTATTTATAAAATAATTATTTATACAAGAGAGTCTAGGTACTTCCTCTAGAAGATGTATTGCTTTTTCAAACCCGCCTTCTTTGACTAATTCATCAGTTTTCTTTGAAATCAGGGCCATTCGCGTCTTCCTTTAACGCCATCAAATATTTAAAGACCAGGGAGAGCAGGACACCGAAATTCTTTTTTTTTTTTAATAACCATCTAATACTCACTACAGATCTCCATTTAAGTATTATTGAGCATAATTATAAATCGAATTCTCCTAAAATATTTTTTCCATGTAAAATTCCCTTTTACTTAATACTCCCTTTTGATTCCATTTGATTACAGGGCATAGAAAAAATATTTTTTCATATAAGTTATCTTATTGAATTTATTATATAAAGGTATAATTTTATCTAATTTATTGTTCTTACTTAGTTAGGCTTCTTTATTAACTATATATATTAGATAGAAATGAAATCAAAAAATTATTTTTTAATAAAATATGTTGGAAGTGCTTTATAAATATAATATGAGGAATATATAAATACTAATCATTGTTCCAATTACTCCTCTGTCCATTTTTATAAGGAACTTTGAACTCCGTTGCGTTAATAAAAAAAGTTATTAAAGATAATAAATGGATAGAAATTAAAAGTTCTTTTCCAAAATATGAGAGAGAGTACAAGAAAGAGAATAATAAAATTATTATAATAAAAAAATTATGAAAAAGAAAGAATGTGTGATGAAAAGAGATGATAGTTGGGAAATAAAATAATAAATAGAACATTTAGATAAGTATTAATGAGAATAAAATATAAAATTTATTATAAAACTTTAAACAACTTATAATATTGTTTATATTTAGAAATAAAAAAGAAATGATAGTTATTGCTTACAAAGGAATACTTGATAATATATTTAAAGCACTCCAATTACTTAGCTACACTTGACTTGAGCTGACGAAGCACACCGATGAGCAAGTGTGGCTATAAATAGAAGTTTCCACTCTGCCAAAAAACCACACCTATCCATCCGCTTCTCCTATACTTCCTTCTTCATTTTCATTTATATAGTCTTCATCTTCTTCTTCGTCTTCAAGTTCATCAGAATCATGGGAGTTTTCTCATACGAGCACGAGCACACCTCCACTTTACCTCCCCCTAAGCTTTTCAAAGCTTTCACTAAAGATTCCGATGAGCTCATCCCTAAGGCCGTCGAGCCCATCCAGAGCGTCGAAAACGTCGAGGGAACCGGAGGCCCCGGCACCGTCAAGAAGCTCACCATCCTTGAAGGTAATATTATAGATTAATTCCACTCTCAACTTCTTCTGGTCATCACCAAACTTAGATCAGTACTATATATCCAGACTTAATTATCATTGTCTTCGATATTCATTGGATCAATAAGATTTTAACGATCACTTATTCAGAAGATTTCCAAAATCAAAAACTTGACGAATAAAACATTCCACCATGCCGGCCGGAGCTCCCTCTGTGAGACCTAATAATATTCAAATTTAAATCAGTCGATGACATCAGAAGAAACAAAAATCTTAGATCGAATCGAAAGAGGTTGAAGTGAAGTTGATGATGGATGGATATATATGTGCAGGAGGGAAGACCCATCATGTGTTGCACAAAGTAGAAGCAGTGGACGAAGCTAGCTTTGTATACAATTACAGTATAGTGGAAGCGAGCGATTTGCCGGAGACGGTGGAGAAGATCTCGGTGGAGACGAAGCTGGTGGAGGGTCCGAATGGAGGAGCCGTCGCAAAGATCAGTGTGAAGTACTTCACCAAAGGCGATGCTCAGCCGAGCGAAGAGGAACTCAAGACCGGCAAAGCCAAGGGCGATGCTCTCTTCAAGGCCATCGAAGCTTACCTCCTGGCTCACCCTGAATACAGTTAAATTAAGTTAATCACTTAATTATGCCTTTGATCTGGCTCTTAATTAAGGTTTTGTGTGGTGCTGCTTTGCGTCGGTTGGTTTGTGTTCTGCGATCAAGGCTATGTGACATGGCCTTTGTAATTTGATGAAAAGCTTGAGTTTGTCTCCGTGTTTGGTATTGATAATAAGGTTGCATCTAAAATCTATATATATATATATATATATATATATATATATTGAGGAATATATATTTCAGGATTGGATGTTTCTCAATCGTGTTTAGCCGATTCACTTACACTATTACTTGCTCATTTTGTTTGAGGAAAAGACGAACGAAGTTTCACCAGGAATTAATACATATATTTTTCGGTTCTAAATATAAGATTTCTTGTAGTGTAAATTTACACTATAAAAAGAGTCTTATATTTAGGACCGGAAAAGTATATATATATTTTATGTAATGAGAGAGGATTTATGCATTCTTGACCAATTATATGTAGATGTAAATGTGTTAACTTTGAAAATAAACTCATGGAAATGACAATATTTTGAATATTTAGAGCAAAGAATGTGAAATATAAATATTTATATAGTTGAGAACATGATACTGTATGCTAGCTAGAGTAATATTGTTCGCTACAGTTATGTTTCAATAATGTTGTTTGTACTGCACTTTTATCCCCCAAAAAATGTACAAGGGAATATTACCGGAATCAAGGGATTACCAACTCAAAAAGTGACATTTAGAAAAGTCATGTAAATGGTTTAATTAGTTAACCCACCTAGATATAACAACTCGCGGTGGGTCAATTACTTATTCAGTACTCCTTTTAAAGTTAATCTTGTATCTGCAGTTACCAACCACTTGTGCAAGTGGGTCTGCACCTAATAATTAACACAAATTTTAGGTGTCGCCATACGCACCCCATATAATTAAGTTCATTGATTAACCCCCCGGGGG